>NC_057807.1:351083694-351116912 GCF_018294505.1 Triticum aestivum | reverse complement strand
AGTCGTGCACTTCGATGGCACCTACGCAATATTTTTTCTCCTCGATGGCACGTGAATAGTGCACGTACTCAACGACGAAGCACAGGATGGTAGCAATGACATGGTCAGCCCTTTTTTGGAGAGAGTACGTACTACTAGTAAATAACGTTGATGTGTCCCGTCAACTCACAGAACGACGAGAAGCTTGATTACGCCTTCTCCCTCGCCAACGCGTGCGCGGTGGCTCGCAGCACGAGGAGAAACTTTTGCTTACAAGCGGTGGACGTGCAGCAGTTCATTTGGTGTCAGATTGCCAGAAGCACTACTGTAGAACCATCGACTTCCGGAAGAGGCGAAGAGCCAAGCGCAAGGTCACCTACTAACCTTAGGCTAGGCGTAGTGGGAGTAACATAAGTAGGGGTACCTCCTTTTTTTATTCTAGAAACAACCACACACGAATATCAAGGTGCTGGTTACGTAGAACAAATTTCCTGCAGTCCATGCTCAGCCCTCCTCTATCTCTCTTCTCAGCTAGCCAGCGGACGCGCGGAGCCCATCGTCTATTTGCTCACATGCGGTCCCACATGTCAGTGAAAACGCAAGAGGACCCACTGAAGCTGCACATCTTTCACCTCGACGTGCTGGTGATGAAAAACAAATCCAATAAAGATCTTCAGTGGCCGCTTTTGGAGTTACTCAAGAGTAGTAAGATTCTATTTACAGTTTAACCCAAGATGCACATCTCGTGGCTTCAACTACCACTCTATTTTCTTTCATGACACGACCTGGATGTTGGATGTCCCACGTGTCGGCAAAAGGAGGAAGAACCCGACCAAATCTTCGGTTGTGCTCTCGGATTAGACTAGTTGTGCTAACTTAAAAAATTTATTGTGTACTCCCTCCGTTCCAAAATACTTGACTTCCATTTGTCCAAAAATGGATGTACCTATATACTAAAACATGTCTAGATACATATATATTTTGACAAATAGAAGGCATGTATTGTGCAACGGAGGGAGTAGAATGGATGCAAGTTTTTGTATTGGGAAGAAGAGTACATTCAGATATTGATAGAGCATTGGAGTTGGCCTTACAAGTGGGACCGCAGTTGAGGAAACTGACTATCGGCAAACCCCCACCTCGCCCGCCGTGCGATGGCTGAGTTAGAGAAACGATGAGGTTGAAGAGACTGCTCTAGCACGGACTCCAAGAAATATGGTGTCAGATGGAAGTCGTGCTGGTGGTGTGTGCCGTACTCCTGGACGTGAATGCTTGTTCTGGCCCATGCCACCCTACTACTCCTACTACTTACTATATAGTACTAGTATCGAGGATTCGAGGTGCTGGTTACGTACAATATGGCTACAGTAAAAACACCTGCACGACGCGGGAAGCATGTGAAGCTAGTACAAATAGTGTACTACTATTGTTGATTGGCCTCATCCGATAACCTGTTGCAATGCACGTACAATTATGTATTCGGAAAATATTTTTTTGCCTCGTCGCACCACTCACTCACAGAAGCAATTCGAAAGCCATTCATAAATTTAGTAAGTTTATCATAGGCATATCATTTTATTACATACAACAGGTCATCAACCCACATCGACAACGAGGATACATTATAAATATTAAAGTTTTCACCACACAACAAATAACAAGCAATGAAATGAACTTCAACTCAACCATTCCTCGGTGTTGGAAACGCTTGCTTTGAACCACAAGTGATTCTCTGGGACGGGCCATCTATTGTCGATCTCGATACCAACACAGGACTGATCATCCAGGCTGAAGCGGCCTACTATATCAGTACCAGGGTGGGGAACCACCCTAATGTCCGAGGTATAGACACAATTGCTTCTCATAAATGGTAGTAACGTTGTGTCAACAGCAGTTGGATCGCCTTTCACCATCATCGGATAGTTTTGTCCAAGGAAGAGCGATTTTTCTCCAAGACTATCAATTCTGTACCAGGGAGAAGGTGTTGGCACTAGGACACTAGTATCCATCCCGAATACCATGCAACGGGTGTTGGAATAGGTCCAGAGAGTGCGACCATGGGAGACAACACGTGCTCCCTCAGTAGTAACATCATCAGTGGGCTGTATACACACAAGAAGAGGTGATTCATCGGAATTAGTTGCTAGGCGCCACTGAGTATATATGTTCTGCTTGTCCTCATGCTCGTGATCATGACCATCGCCACCTCCCCCTTGGTTATAAAAATTTTCAAGTATAGGTGGTGGAATGTTCATAGGACCTTGGAAACACAAGAAGAAGGTTAATTAGTAAAGGGAAACTTGCTAACCCGCATGCATGTGGATGAAACAATTATAATTACGGTGGAAGATAAACGTACCGAAACTATGAGGATCCCATGCAAAAATAGTGCCATGAGAGGTGGAAGCAAACACAAGACCCTCATATTGAATTGCATCACAGTACACATCCGTGTATAGAAACTAATTTTTGAGCAATATCCATCGAGTCAAACCACCAAGGATGGCAACAAGCTTGTTGAAGATAGCAACAACGTCATAGTTGTTGTAATTCCAAGAGCGGTTGGGAAGTCGACAAATTTCTATCTTCCGTAGAAGACAGTCGCCATGATCGTATTTGAACATGTGTAGAATACCGGTGTGCTCAACCTCTGGGCAGTCTGCTGAGATTTTTGGAAGTGGAACCCGGTCACGAGTGTACACATTCACAAGTTCCCACTCGCAGTTGGACCCAATGTAAACAACCCAATCTCCATTTGCGCCTTCCCAAGCCTTGCCCTCAAGCGATGTCATCTTAACATCATACGTATCTTTATCAAGCAGCATCAACTTGCATAGGGCGAGGCCTCCGTCGTGCCGGCACCAGTCATCAGGGTCACGAAGAAGAAGATAGGGGAGATCAAACCGCTCCTTGACTCTTGGGTTCCTTGTAATGATGTTATTATTTGAGTCGAGAATGGGCTTGAACGAACCTGCCATGCTAGCCGAGGTGATGATGTCGCACCGATCAATGAGTTCCTCCACCACGTCATCTTTCAGATCGGGGAAAGAATAACGGGGTCGTTTCCGGCCTGTTCCCTCCATGGAGAAGACGATCAAACAATGGCAGAAGAAAGGGTGAAGGGCTGAAGGAAAATGGAGGAGGGAGAGGAAGAGCGTGCGACAGCAGTTCCAAATCGAGAGGGAAAGGCGAAGAGTCGGTGGATGGTTGCCAGTTTGCCACGGTTCACGAAGAGGCGCCCTGGCCTACACATCCGTTCAGAAATACTCCTACTACTCGCCGTCGTCTCACTGATATGTTGGAACGGGACCACATGTCAACAAAACATGGTGTGTAATTTCTCATGCAAAATGCTATCTGGCCGCGTTGACCCAAGGTGCTGCATTAGTTTTTTTTGAAAGTTTGCCGCATTAGTTATCGACCTTTATTTTTTTAACATGTAATCTGAATGGATAGCTCCTGTGGTCATCACACGTGAGCGGATATAGTGATGATTGACTTGCCCGAGCAACTTATTACTGTGGGAATATGGGAGTACCAAGCGGATTCAAGGAACAGAGAAATGATGGTTGCTTTGTCTGAGCAACTTACTGTGGCAAAGGTGGGGCTCTGTGATTTGACTGCTCACTAGTCATTACTACTGCGGCGCAACGACCGAGGTGAATGTTTCCCTGAAGTTGTGTTGTGCACTCAATATTGCTGCATGGCAGGTGGAGCCGGATGAATGATGTCCAATATGTCGACGAAATGAAGTTGAATTGTTTCTCGCATTGCTATCAATCCTTCAGGATTTGTTTATATGTACGCATAATTTTGATAAAATTGTACTGTGATGCTATGAAGGTTTCAACTTTGGTTCCCGCAGGAAAAAAAGGTTTCAACTTAGGATTCATGTGTCTTGCCTCGAGATTATCTCGTTACAACATTCCATCAAATACAAATGAAACTACCATGGCTAATGCATCTCAATGGTTCACAGATCAGCACCAATATTCACATCATAACTGAAGACAAAGTTGTGAGAAGGTGTACAAATAAAGAAAAAAATATAATTAATCGATGATGTTCATAGGCATGGCTCCATTTCCTTGGCACACTGTTCATTGCTTGGCAGCTAGTTTCACCCAGCTCTGTAGCCAAAAAAGAGGTGTATGAAGGACACCACAATCCGATCATTTTGTGCAGCTCCACTAAAATCGAGCGGACCATCCCTGTTTGCAAAGATATCTAGTCAGTGTGATTACAATAATAGTGGAACTAGATGATGAAACATAACACACATAAATAGAAGCCAATCACCTCTACGATCTCTCTTTAGGACTAACTTCTTGTTGGAGAAGATTAGGCACGGAGTTGGATGAGGAGATCTCCCTTTCTGCAGTCCCACAGAAATGTAAAAACGTTGCCCGTGTGACATTTTGGCGGAACTACACAAAACACTCTTCAGAAAAGTGATTTGTGAATTTCACCAAAAGGTCGCACTAGCAACAAGGTGAAAATGGATAGCCCTGTTTACAAAGGGAGGTCGAAAGGAAACAATTACTGTCCAATAACACGAGTTGAAGACACATACGCCGACAGAAAAGAAGCATGTTCCATGTAAAATGGGAAAGAGAGCACATGGTGGTTTATCAAAAATGGTTTGAGGACGAGATTGCAAGATGGAAAGTATGCCGACCGAGATACGATTTAAGCAAACAACTAAAGAAGATCCACATGCAGCAACATGGGAAGATGGGAAGTGGAGCAAGGCCGGAGGAAGCTGTACGTGAGGGTCGTCGAGATGTTACTAGGAGGGTGCCAGCGGCCGGGATCTGCCCATACTGCGGCAGCGAGCAAGTGGCGAAGGCCCTACAGCGCCGGAGCTTGGTTAGAGAGAACGACGGGTATCGCAGATCGGGACGAGCTGCCTCAACGCCGTCGAACAGAGAGATGATGCACATCCTCCCTTTCCGCCGGCGGACGGGATGCAGCCGGATCACTGACCAACGCTGAGAGAGAGAGGCCACGGCGGCCTTGTGTGAGATGGTGTGACTAGAGACAAACCCACATTTCCATTTTCCCCATGGGAATTGTTTTGTATTCTAGGCGTGGTACCCGACCCTCCTTCGAGTAAACAACTGCTACACGCGTCAAATTATCACGTGGGCTGCCTTTTCGTATAGAAACGAAATCCACCATGTACTCGCGCGGGTGTGGCCAGGAACGAGACGTGAGTACATGCGTCCTGCGTGCACTTCTTCTTTAGGTGCAGATACGTACGTGGGTGGGTGTGAGAGAGATGGTTTGTGCGAAACAGAGGCAATGTGTTGATGATATCTCAATCAGAAAACCGTAACATATGCAATGTGTGTGAAATGGAGTCATGGACGTGAGATATCAATAGAATTGAAAACAGGGATGAAGTGCGTGGTTGCGCGATTGATAAAGAGTGCCATCGAATTTGTGTTTTCCCACGTCAAAGATATAGGACGGCTGGCCTACTAGAATTTGAGAGGGAAGATGTGCAGTTCTTCTCCATGGCATGGATACCTACCTACAACGTTCGACTATCGGTGTGTGTATGTGTGTGTGGGAGGGGGGGGTAGAGACCGGTCGACTAGTATATGTGTGGGGAAGGAGAGAGACCTAGCTATGTATTGAGGGAGATCGATTGACATCCATGGACATGTGTAGCAGAGGAATAAGGTTGGGAAAAAGACAAAGGTAGAGCGTTGGAGGGTTGGTGGTGGAGTGGCGTCTCACAAATGGTGGGAGAGGCCTGCTAGACAAATGGAGGGTATGAGTGCAATATCAATAAGAGAGGGCGGGGGATGTCTGTCTGTCTATGCACGTGCGTGTGAGAGACGGGTCGGGAGGTATTCAAGGATGATGAGGGGAGAAGATATGGTTGTGGTAAGCATGCATAACTACATAGGAAAATCAACCGTCGTGTGTCCGAGAAAAGGAGAGACATAACTAGTGAGGTAAGTGTATCGGTGCTTGGTGAAAACGAATTATAGTCGACCTGGCTATATGTAGGGAGATCAGTTCATATACACACCTGCATGTGTTAGAATCAAATAAGGTCCGGAGAGGCAGACAGGGGGAGAGGGTGTGGCTAGGAGGTGGTGCGAGAGGCCTACCACGTCGAGGGGGGAGGAGTGTGCGAGCATGTGATAAATGAAAAGAGGGGCGGGAGTGTGCCCTGCATGGAATCGTATTGGACATATGGGGGCATGGACGGTGAGAAGAGAAGAGGGGACGTATATATGTGTTTGTTGTAGGCACACTTGGCTAGAGAGGTATATCGACCGGTGTGTGCCAAAAAGAAGGAGCCGGGGGCCTACACACACCGCTGGTGGACGACCTAAAGAGAAATAATGAATGTGCGCGATGGAGGGGACGCTAAGGGTGTGTGAGGGGGGAGGGTGTGTGCATGCACGATAGAAAGTTAGCACTAGCTAGCTACAAATAGAAGAGGATCGTGAAGGTGTAAAAGACGAACAAATATCATAATTCATTATAAAAAAAGTGGATACATATACTTGAAGAAGATATCATAATGTAGAACATTGATTATAATTTGGACTAATGTGTGGCTTTTGCAACTCAGGTCTAAATACTTGTCATAATGTAGGGGGCGGGGCACTATACTTTGTGTGATAAACACGGTGTACGTATGGAACATGATTTAGATTATGAATATATAGTTAGTACATCAAATGTACTATTATTTGGAATCAACATCAAGTGTATTCAAAAAATAGAATTCAAGTTCATGTAGTACACATAGTTCATATCTATCTCTATAGTAATCATGTGGTGTGTTATTAAGGTAATACACGAATGATGGTTGAAGTTGGCAACAATCATGATTGTAGATTCTTATTGAAATAGAGAAACAAATTCAAATTTAGTTTGAATTGCAACGGTAGTATAGACATTTGGAATGCACTAAAATGTTAGTATGAGTAGGTTACATGCATTATACAGCGAGCGAAAAAATTTAATCGGACATAACATGGATTCATACTCCCTCCTTCCATCTATATAGGGCCTAATGAGATTTTTAAGACCACCTTTGACTATTGACAAGATTAATAGTACATGACATGCACAATGTGAAAATTATATCATTGAAAGAACCTTTCACAGACGAATTTAACGGTGTGCTTTGTGTAAGTTGCATGTCATATATCATTGATCTAATATTTGGTCAAAGTTAGCATCGAAAAACGCATTAGGCCCTATATAGATGGAAGGAGGGAGTAGCTTTGAATATCATTTGCAAGTAAAATGGGGCAAGACTCTCTCTTTGTGTGGTGTGAATAGTTTTATTTTTTTTGTTTTCTTTTTCGTTGAGGGAAGTGCGAATTGATTTGGTACGTACAAGTACAATATTACTACACGTTAGGCTTGTCCGTAAAATTCAACCCGCGTCTTGTTATATCCCGAAAATTCAGATATCGTGCTCTCAAAACTGGTGCCTTCACAACCCGCGCCTTGCTATCCCGAAATTACAATGCGCGTGAAAACTCCCTCCAGCTGCCAAATCCCGACATGCGAAATCCCCCTTCTAACCCTGAGCCGAAAGGGCCGCTAGTTCAAATCGGTGGGGGGTACTTTTGTAACACACCCTACATTTTGGACAAGCGCGTCCCTAAGTCATGGTTCACCCTCTCCCATCGCCCCCTTTTTGCCATTCGAAATACCAGGCCGCCATAACCTCTCCGCTCCAGCCGCGAAACCCCACCCTCCTCCGTCCGCCACGTCACCGCTGCCCAGCCAGATCCTCTTCCCCGACGATGTCGTCCACTGCAACAGCTCGACGTCCCTTGTCCACCTCCCCGGATGAGGATCTGTCATCCATCTCGCCGTCCCGCCAGTTCAGCCGCCCCGTCCTCCACCTCCAAGGAGCCGCTCCAACGATCGCCTCGTCTATCGCGGCTGCTCCATCCCCACAACGCCACCTTAACCTGCTCCACCGGAACTGCATCATCCTAACCGACTCCTCGGACAAAGCCGAGGCCTACTCGGCGCCACCAAAGAGGTTGTACACTCATCGCATCACACCTTCTCCTTAACTCGACCTCCCGGCGCCGACGGTGCTCCATCCCGCATCCCCATGGAGCGGCTACCTTGAAGCCAGCGCCGCGGGCGACATCTCCACGGCGGCTCTCCCCCAGTGTGAGGCCCCTTCAGCGGAGGCGTCCATACGAGCCGGATCTGCTACTGCTGCTCCGGCTCTCGCTTGCTCGCTCGCGCTGCTACTGCTGCTCCGGCTCTCGCTCGATCGCTCACTCGCCCAGCTGCTGCTGCTGCTCTCCCCCTCACTCGTGCTGCTGCTCTGCTCCGATTAAGCCACACTTTAGTCGACTGAATCGACTTTTTGGTCAGTCGATTTTCAGGGGTTGGGGGGGCTCGCCGGAGTTAAGGAAGAACCACCCGCAGCACGGACGGGGGCTCGCCGGAGAGGTACCCCACTATCTATCTTAGGGTTCAGGGTGGGGGGGCGAGGTCCTAGAGGGCTGGCCGGGGCGGTGGTGGCAAGTTGTTTTGGGGCGGCGAGGCGGCGCTGGGGCCGGCGGTTCGGCCGGTGGTGGCTAGTGGCTCAGAGGGGTGCAGGTTGAAGATGAACTGCAGGCCCTCCCTAAACTACATGTCAAGTGCCTCTCTGCTACCATTGCGTTCAGTTTCGACAGTAGCATTCAGATTCCACAATAAATTTCAGTTTCGACAGTTAAGTTTAGAGTCAACAGTTTTTACCTCATCTGTTGTAGTCAGGTGGTTTTTGGTGATGTTAATTTTACATCCATTTTACATCATCTATTGGAGATGCTATTAGAATCCCACTTGAGATTGACGATGTATGTCTTGTGCTACTTCAGCCTTGACGTCTTACGGCTCACGGGAGCTGCTCCAATGACAGAACGATCCATCACAACAGAGCAGTGCCCTGGACGCCGTCTACAGATTCCTCAGATCTTCCTCCACACCTCCGACAGCCACCTCTGCCTCAACTGCTTCAGCGACCAACCCAATGATGCTGAGGTCGACACGGCTACGTCAAAGAGGTTGTAACTTGTTGCATCATTTATTACTATACATTCATGTCGATCCATTAGAGCTATTTTGGTTCAACAGAAAAACAAAGCAATAGGGAATTTTCCAATGGCACTCTACTATTCAATTATTCATGCATTTTGTTGAAAGGAATGAAGCAAAACATCCACCTGGACCTACTTTTCAAAATCCTATGCATGAAAACAAGACCAAGTGCATCAGTGCCAGAATAACATTCTAACTATACACACTTTCATATGGTTTCACTTTATTTTGGCCACGTTTCTTTGCATTCCTCTGCTCTTCCAATTCCTGTAAACCAAACACCCAAGTTGACAGAAATCATGTGTTTACAAATGCTCTGTTTACCATGTGCATTTTCCTATCCTATTTCGGTGTTTTTCCTATCCCTGCGTTTTAAGAATCATGCAAGCCAAATGAGCCCTTACAGAATTAAGAATCATGCAAGCCAAATGAGCCCTTACAGAATTACTTCAGTTACAGGTACGTGTCGAAGGAAACTTTGTGTGGTTTGTCCTGCTCCTGTCGCGACGTCGTCCACCTCACCTGAGCTGCTCCATCGACAGAAGCATCCACCAAACCAGACATCACGACTCCTGATCATCTTTCGCCGCCTCAGATCTCCTTCCCTGTCGCCAGCACCCACCACAACGACATCACCATCATCGACTCAGCAGATGAACCTGAGGAGTACACGGGTCCACAAGAGAGGTCGCACTCTTTTGTTTCTGCTTATGTTATGCATTGCTTAAACTTACCTGCTACTTTATCGTCCTGTTCAGCTCTTGGACTCCCAATTCAGGTCCAAATTAATGTTCAAACTTGAGTTCTAAATTAGTTATGGGGCACATATCGAGGCAGCAATGAATAGTATGTCTGTCCAATATCTGGTTCACCTAGGGTATGCCTATGTTGTTCATCTTGGGTGGGAAACAAATAGTAAAGCAATCATCATCTGTCTTTTTATTAATTTAAAGCAATCATCAGCCTGCTATCATTATTTTTGGATCCATCCACTGGTTGTTACCATCACTCTAAATTTTTGCATGCTCTCCTTACATAATCTCACCATATTTTTTTCGTATTCATGTCAGATATTGTACACAGTCATGCTGAACATGTAGAGAAAAAGAGAAGAGTTTTGCGCGGCAATACAATGTCATGCAGACATCGCTCCATGGTGGGTTCAATGGCAAACCCTCCCCACCCCTCTCCAGATTGTAATCCAGAGGAAGATATCTGTTCTAAGGCGGATTCAGACGCCGCTGACCACTCCTATTTACCCCCAAGGTGTTTGCTCTACCTTGGCATGATGATGTTAGTCATATCATGCATATGTTGCCTTGCAGTGCCTACTTTTGACATCATATATGTCATCTGCTTAGTTTAGACATGTTCTGTAATGCCACCTATTTAGTTTCTATATCATATATGGGAATTATGCAGTCTGATGTCTTTTAGCCAGCCATAATATATGTGAAATGTGCAATGCCATCATGTTTAACTAGGCATCATATATTTGAATGATATCTTGCCCATCCTTTTCTTGATTACATTTCCATTTGTCGACAATGTTTGTACATTAAACTACTCTTCCTGTAAATCAACCATTTGGGTGGGAGATGGAAAAATCTGGAGTGAAAACAAGGCCTTCAGAGCAGACAGTGCTACCTCTTGAAGCAGATCTCTTGTTGGGTCCCGATAGCTCCTCGGAGATGGATTCAGAGACAGATGACCAGTCCTATTCCCCCACTGAGGTGTATGCTCTAACTTGGCACGGTTATACTGCTCATATCATGCATACGGTGTCTTGCATTGCATAGTTTAGACATCATATACACAATATTTAACACCATGTTCTTAGTTTAGACATCATATCGAATGCCCTCTGTTTAGCATATAAATCACATATGTGAATTAAATGATGCAATCCTGATTACTTAGATAACATGTAGGTGAATTATGTCATGCGATCCTGTTTAGTTATTCATCATATCTTTGAATTATGTTATGCTATACTATCCAGTTTAGATAGACGTCATATATGTGAAATTATGTCATGCTATCCGTTTTAGTTAAACAATATACATGTCAACTATTTCATGCCCTCTTTTTTCCACACTATCTATTGCATCTCTCTCTCTCTCTCATACAATGTCTGTACATTCAACTATGTTTCCTGTTTATCAGCCATTTTAATTGGAGCTATGGAAATGGTGGAAAGTTGCATGGCAATATATCTCAGAATGGCTATGGAAATGCCATAATAGGTAGGTATGGTGGCTGTTTTGAGGAAGATATAAGGAGGTTTATGTGTGATAGAGCGTATCGTATCACGGGGTTTGGATGCACCGGCGAAGTTTGCACCAACTCTCAAGGTGAGAAAGGGCAATGCACAGTACCGAAGAGGCTAGCAATGGTGGAAAGGTAAAAGTGCGTATAATCCATGGACTCAACATTAGTCAAAAGAACTCATATACTTATTGCAAAAATTTATAAGTCATCAAAAATCAAGCACTACGCACATGCTCCTAGGGGGATAGATTGGTAGGAAAAGACCATCGCTCGTCCCCGACCTCCACTCATAAGGATGCACAAGCCAGGTACACTTCATGTTTCAAATTTGTTACACAACTTTAACCATACATGCATGCTACGGGACTTGCTAACTTCAACACAAGCATTCTTTAAATTCATAATCACCCAACCAGCATTACTTTAATATCACTACCTCCATATCTCAAAACAATTATCAAGTATCAAGTTGATCATAGCATCCAATTCACTTCCTATGATAGTTTTTATTATACCCAACTTGGATGCTCATCATTCTAGGACCAAATTATAACCATAGTAAATACCATGCTGTTCTAAAAGACTCTCAAAATAATATAAGTTAAGAATGAGAGACTAACAATTTCTATAAAATCAAGCCACCGTCGTGCTCTAAAAGATATAAGTGAAGCACTAGAGCAAAAACTATCAAGCTCAAAAGATATAAGTGAAGCACATAGAGTATTCTAGCAAATTCTAATAAAATAGGCTTCTTCCAAAAGGTGTGTACAGCAATGATGATTGTGGTAAACTAAAAAGCAAAGACTAATATAATACACGACGCTCCAAGCAAAACACATATCATGTGGCGAATAAAAATATAGCTCCAAGTAAAGTTACCAATGAATGAAGACGAAAGAGGGATGCCTTCCCGGGGCATCCCCAAGCTTAGGCTTTTGGCTAGACTTTAATATCTTGGGGTGCCTTGGGCATCCCCAAGCTTAGGCTCTTGCCACTCCTTATTCCATAGTCCATAAAAGTTTTACCCAAAACTTGAAAACTTCACAACACAAAACTCAACAGGAAATCTTATAAGCTCCGTTAGTGAAAGAAAACAAAACCACCACATTAAGGTACTGTAATGAACTCATTCTTTATTTATTTTGGTGTTAAACCTACTCTATTCCCACTTCTCTATGGTTTATAAACTATTTTAGTAGCCATAGATGCATCAAAATAGGCAAACAACACACGAAAAACAGAATCTGTCAAAAACAGAACAATCTGTAGCAATCTGTAACTAACGCAAACTTATGGAACTCTAAAACTCCTACCAAAATAGGACGTACTGGAATTTTTTTATTGATTAGCAGCAAAAAGAATCAATGCAAAAGCATGTTTCTGTGATTTATTGAATTTTTTCTCGTGAGCGCAAAGTTTCTGTTTTTCAGCAGAATCAAATCAACTATCATCATAGTTTATCCTATAGGTTCTACTTGGCACAAACACTAATTAAAATATAAAAACACATCTAAACAGAAATTAGATGCAAAAAATTATTACAAAATAGGAAGAAAAACAAAAAACACAAAGAAAATTGGGTTGCCTCCCAACTAGCGCTATCGTTTAACGCCCCTAGCGAGGCAAAAAAGCGAAGATAGATCTAAGTAGTGCCATCTTTGGCACTTGAAAAGGAAAAGGCGGGTCTCCTTTCTATGGCATTTATCCTTCTATTTAGGGTAAGCACATTTCCATTAATGGATGAAGTAAGATTAAGCACGTTACGGAAAATTTGCATCTAAGCTAGACTTCATCTCTTTGATAATTTCATTTTGATAAAAGCACAAGAGAGTAGTTGATTCAACCTTATCATTTAAAGGGTGCCCAAATATGGTTTTCATTTTTTCATAGGTATCTATAGCATCCCCTTCAAGAAAACCTTCTTCAAAAATAGAATCTAGAACTTGTTTGAATGAAGCGGGCAAGCCAACATAGAAACTTTTTAAGTAAACTTCAATTTGATATTGTGGCACATAGCTAGCCCGAATCCTTAATAACCTATCCCAAGCATCTTTTAAAGATTCATCAAGCAAATAGCGAAAAATTCTGGAGTCATGTTCATCAAAATTATTTAAGATCTCATTGGTGACCATGGTGGGTCTTTCCATTGCATCATTGTTTATGAGCTTAGAGAGGATAGAGGGGTTATACAAGGCACTAGAACCCGGGAGAAAACCCTTAGTTCTTTTTGATTCGGCCATGGCAACGGGAAGGCAAACGGAAAAAAGAGAAGGAGAAGATTTGGAAAGAGAGGGCGAATAAAACGGCAAGGGTGAAGTGGGGGAGAGGAAAACGAGAGGCAAATGGCAAATAATGTAAACGCGAGGGAGATGAGTTTGTGATGAGTACTTGGTATGTCTTGACTTGAGCGAAGACCTCCCCGGCAACGGCGCCAGAAATCCTTCTTGCTATGTCTTGAGCTTGCGTTGGTTTTCCTTGAAGAGGAAAGGGTGATGCAGCAGAGTAGCGTAAGTATTTCCCTCAGTTTTTGAGAACCAAGGTATCAATCCAGTAGGAGGCTCCTCAAAAGTCCCACACACCTACACAAACAAACCAAGAACTCGCAACCAACGCTATAAAGGGGTTGTCAATTCCTTCACGGCCACTTGCGAAAGTGAGATCTGATAGATATAGTATAAGATAAATATATTTTTGGTATTTTATAATATATATGCAAAAAGTAAAGATGCAAATAAAAGTAGATTGGAAGAAAATATGATAAGAGGTAGACCCGGGGGGCATAGGTTTCACTAGAGGCTTCTCTCGAGATAACATAAGTATTATAGTGGGTGAACAAATTACTGTCGAGCAATTGATAGAAAAGCGAATAATTATGAGATTATCTAGGCATGATCATGTATATAGGCATCACGTCCATGACAATTAGATCGACTCCTGCCTGCATCTACTACTATTACTCCACACATCGACCGACTCCTGCCTGCATCTAGAGTATTAAGTTCACAAAGAACAGAGTAACGCTTTAAGCAAGATGACATGATGTAGAGGGATAAACTCAAGCAATATGATATAAACCCCATCTTTTTATCCTCGATGGCAATAATACAATACGTGCCTGGCAACCCTTTCTGTCACTGGGTAAGGACACCGCAAGATTGAACCCAAAGCTAAGCACTTCTCCCATGGCAAGAAAGATCAATCTAGTAGGCCAAACCAAACTGATAATTCGAAGAGACTTGCAAAGATAACTCAATCATACATAAAAGAATTCAGAGAAGATTCAAATATTATTCATAGATAAACTTAATCATAAACCCACAATTCCTCGAATCTCGACAAACACATCACAAAAAGAGATTACATCAAATAGATCTCCACGAGAGAGGGGGAGAACATTGTATTGAGATCCAAAAAGAGAGAAGAAGCCATCTAGCTAATAACTATGGACCCGTAGGTCTGTGGTAAACTAATCACAACTCATCGGAAGGGCTATGGTGTTGATGTAGAAGCCCTCCGTGGTCGATTCCCCCTCCGGCAGAGTGCCGACGAAGGCTCCAAGATGAGATCTCGCGGATACAGAAGGTTACGGCGGTGGAAATTGTGTTTCGGGTGCTCCTTGGATGTTTTCAGGGTACGTAGGCTTATATAGGAGGAAGAAGTACGTCGGTGGACGCCCGAGGGGCCCACGAGACAGGGGGCGCGCCCTATAGCGGGGGCGCCCTCCTATCTCGTGGAAGCTTCGGCTGCTTCTTAACTTGCACTCCAAGTCCTCTGGATCATGTTCGTTCCAAAAATCACGCCTCAGAAGGTTTCATTCCGTTTGGACTCCGTTTGATATTCTTTTTCTTCGAAATACTGAAATAGGCAAAAAAAAACAGCAATACGGGCTGGGCCTCCAGTTAGTAGGTTAGTCCCAAAAATGATATAAATGTGTAAAATAAAGCCCATAAACATCCAAAAGAGGTAATATAATAGCATGGAACAATCAAAAATTATAGATACGTTGGAGACATATCACATACAGTTCATTTCCTCCAAACAAGGGAGCTCCCTGAGGAGCAGGAAGAAGCAGAAAAAGTAGCCCGTCGGTCTAGCATGTACCATTTTGTGGATGATGTCCTGTATAGAAGGAGGCCGAACGTCGTGAAATTGAAGTGTATTCTTCGGGAGGATGGGCTGGAGCTGTTGGCAGAGATTCACGGAGGCATATGTGGGTCCCACATAGGGTCAAGGGCCCTTGCCGGCAAGGCATTTCGGCAAGGTTTCTTCTGGCCCACTGGCCTCCAGGATGCAATGGCACTAGTAACCAAGTGTGAAGCGTGCCAGTTTCATTCAAATAAGCTTCATCA
The DNA here is from genome assembly GCF_018294505.1 of Triticum aestivum. Taxonomy (NCBI): domain Eukaryota; kingdom Viridiplantae; phylum Streptophyta; class Magnoliopsida; order Poales; family Poaceae; genus Triticum; species Triticum aestivum. The sequence continues at coordinate 351,101,223 of NC_057807.1, read as the reverse complement.
ACCAGCCCAGGCTCTTCAGACAATTCCTCTTTCCTGGCCATTTTCGGTCTAGGGGCTCGACATACTGGGCCCCTTTCCCCGTGCTTCCGAGAGCTTTGAGTACTTGTACATTGCGATTGACAAGTTCACAAAGTGGCCGGAGGTGGAGCCAGTGAGAAAGGTGACAGTGCAGTCGGCCCTCAAGTTCTTCAAGGGACTCGTTTGCCATTTTGGTGTGCCAAACAGAGTCATCACCGACAACGACACACAACTCACGAGCCGCACCTTCATGTAGTATATCCAAGACCTTGGCAGAAAAGTTTGCTTTGCTTCTGTTGCTCATCCAAGAAGCAATGGCCAAGCGGAAAGGGAAAATGCTGAAGTGTTGCGAGGCTTCAAAACAAGAACTTTCGACAGGCTATGCAAGTGTGGAAGACGCTGGATTGATGAATTGCCAACAGTTTTTTTGTCAATCAGAACGACACCAAATCGAGCCACTGGCCAAACACCCTTTGCCCTGGTATACGGGGCAGAAGCAGTTCTCCCCACGGAACTCATATACGGGTCACCTCGAGTGCTCGCTTATGATGAGCTGGAGCAAGAGTAGTTGTGCCAAGATGATGCAATGCTCCTTGAGTAAGATCGTCTTCGAGCTGCTGTGCGAGCCGCTTGCTACCTGCAAACCTTGCACTGCTATCATAGCCGCAAGGTTCACGCCCAAAGCCTTGAGGAAGGCGACCTTGTTCTTCAGCGTGTTTAGTCCGCCAAGAATTCAAACAAGTTGACGCCCAAAGTGGAAAGGCCCTTATCGGGTAGTACGAGTCACCAGGCCCGACGCAGTCCGCCCGGAGACCGAAGATGGCATTCCGGTGAGCAACTCCTGGAATATCGAACATCTTAGCAAGTTTTACCCATAGCGCGTGGTTGCCAGGAGCTCTAGCAACCCCCTTTTTGTAGTAGCCTTGCCGGCAAGGCATGTAACCCTATGTACAGAGCCAGGCGCAAACCCTATGCACAGTCAGATAGCTTTTAGTGTGTACAGTTTCCTGCTAGGCTCCCATCCCCAACTCAAATGCTGCTTCGGTCGGGGTGGTTGCAGTAACCTTTGGTAAAAAGAGATTGACAGGGGGCTGTACACTGTGCCTGTAACACGGCGGATGTGACTCTTCGGCAGGCACAGAGGACACCGGCAAGGTAGCTTGCCGGGGAAACTCATTTATTTTTCTTAAAGGGGCGTTTCTTCTCTGCACGAACGGATACGTGCATGAGTTCCCAGCAAAAGCTCATCTTTTTCATTGATATGCTGATGCGAGTACAAATGTTACATAACATGAGCATGGGCTCGGGAGATTACATTTTCTAGAAAGTTAAGACTTGGCAAGTGCCTACAGATTAAGAAAAAGAAAAGTGCCCCGTAATCCCCATTCTTGCCCCTTTCCTCCTAGGCACAGCAGGTGAAGATGGGGACGGGCATGGGGAACACGTCGATGGAGAGCTGACGGGGAAGCCCGTCGACCACCGACGCCAGAGCCAGCATGAGGCAACCCCTGGCAAGGTGTGTTGCTGGGGGAGGAGCCGGAGCAGATGATGGTGCTTCCACTGATGGTTAGCTGGAGTCGGAGTCGTCGTCCTCCCACCCACTACCGTCGTTGTCGCTGGCGCTGTCCTCCTCGCCACTGTCAGTCGAGGAGGAGCTTTCATCGTTAATGGAACTCTCCACGCAGCACCCTAAGCGGATTCCTGAGCTCCCGAAGACCTTGATGGAGAGCAAGCCGTTCTCCATTAATTAAAAATGGAGGACGTGCCCCTCCGACAAGCTGTGGGTGTGTGCAAAAGTCTTCCACCCGCGGCGAAGGTACATGACGTGAGGGCGCGGGAAGCCGACATTGACCCACGTGCTGCCATTCCCGCAGCCCCACATGTGTAGCCAGAAAGCCTGCGGCGGATCCTGCTCCATCATCCGAGCAAACGGGGTAGGAAGGTGGAGATGGCCGCACACGCGCTTGTACATCCGGATGAAGAACTCGTAAGGCTGATCACCGACATGGCCGTCCATTGGAGGAGGGGCCGCCAGTGGAAGCACAGCCAGCGCGCCGCCCCGTCCTCCTCTTTCCCGAGCACCACGGTGGCCTTGGCCTCGTCAACTTCCTCTTCCCCTTGCGGCAGGCTCTACCGCCGGAAGCTCAGGGGGAGGAGGAGCGCGCTGTTGAATAGAAGCCCTCGTCGCCGACGACGAAGCGCCTGCGCGCCCTCTCACCATGGAGAATGGAAGGAAGATGCCAAGCAGAAGGAGGAGAGGAAAGCGAGTGCGGAAAGGCACCGTCCCTCTCCCTTTTTATAGCAAGGCAGGGCCGGAGCCTGGCCTCCCAGCCCAAGGGGCGGACGCCCCGCACGACCAATGCAGCCTCCTGAAGCACAGGGAATCGGGACCGACTTGCTGCTCCAATCAGTGATGCCTGGTTTCCCTCCTCAGCATTAATGCCAATGTCCACCACATCCACCGCCTGCCCTTACCAAGGCAGGGGGACACGTGGCGAGCAAGTTAGAGACATGGGAACAGGTGGTGCAGCCGTTTTCCGCCCTGTGATCATGGGGTGCGGCGCCATGCAAGTTGCGACCCGAGTCCACTTAGCAAATGAGTAGTGCCCCTGCAAATCCCTTTTTTAATAAGGGAAACACGAGACGCCTCTTTACTATCGACTATGGGATGACGCAGGCATGCTGCGACCGCCCCACGCATGACCCCCACATCACGCGCTCGACGCAGATCGTGGGGAAGCACAACTGGCAAAGAGATCGTGGAAGATTAAGCCTCTGCTATGCGTGCCCGCGCACTGCTTTGGGCCTGGCCCAACTACGCCTTGCACTCACGTGTGGCCCAGGCCCGGGGGCTCTTGTCGGTGTACAAAAGTGTGAGCTCTTTCTGTACCCCTTACTTGTGCACGGACAGTCGTAGCCACGCCTGTGGCCGGGCCCGATAGGACAGCAGAAGATAAAACACGAAGACTACCAAGGCAGATACTCAAGTTGAGGAACAAGGAGCAGAAGGCGAGCTAGACCTTCGACAGCCACCACCCTTGAGGCTAAGAGTTCTGACACCATCGACAACACTAAGACCAAGATGTGGGAACGCATGCATGATAGCATGCAGATCTTCATGGAGATTGACAGCCTATGGGTCCACGTGGGACCAGAAGACGAAGACCCCCGACAAGACCCTTTGCCGGGGATGACCGCAAGGCCCCCGGCAAGCCTTGCCGGGGACGATCGCTGGACCGCGACCAGGCCCGCGGCCGGCAAGGGTTTGCCACCTTACCACCACTCTAGTGCGACATCTAGTGTGACAACCAAGCAGGCGCCTGCGTGGCGGCATGCAGATCTTCGTGGAGGTTCTACCATCGTGCCAACACGGCAGCTAGTTAGACAGCATGGCACTGCATGCCTCGTCAACCTAGACGCGTGTCGAAGGAAGGAGGGGCGGCGACGGACAGGATGGCTTCTGTTTTTGTCGCCGATAATGTAAGAGGGCACATAGGCAACACATTAAATGCGTTTTTCCTACGGTGCTGAGCGATAAGCTCATACACTGTAGCTTGCTTTCCACCTCCTGTGTGCCACTGTGGCAACCCCTTTACGTATAAAAGGAGGCCCAAGGTGTACATAGAGAGGATTCGGACTTTTGGACCGTGCTCGCGTCGTAGCTAGTTCAAAAGCTCAAGAACACATATATCCAGACAAGCAGGACTAGGGTATTACACATCTTTGTGGCCCAAACCTGGGTAAAATCCCCTTGTGCTGACTTCTAGACCTGCTCTTCGTGCAGCTACTCTCCCCGCCGAACGTAGCAGGGATTCCAGTGATCCCATAGGTGTTCGTTTCCCCGACACCTGGCCTCTGCATCTGGGAGATGCATGCGACCATTTTATTAATTATTCTCGAGGACTTTACATAGTAGAACAACAATATGCCTGAATCCGCCACCTTGGCAACATCTGTCACTACGCCTATCCAAATTAGGAAGGGGTGCAAGATGGTCCACATAACCAGGCCTCTCACCTAAGCCTAACATCTAAAGACGGAGGCCCCGACCGAGCCATATGCTAGGTCCGGGGCTCAAACCGGTCAGACGCAATCACATGTGTAGTCGCCGCCGTCTTTTGCTGGTCAATCTTCAGAGCAGATTGAGGTGACAACCTTTTTATGGCAGGTCCTTCGCCATCGGCGCCACCACGACGCCAAATGATGACCTCCACATACGCGAGCCTTGGCAGGTCCTCCGTCATTGACGCCAGCATGACGCCAGCCGACGACCTCCACCTACGCAAGTCCATCTCCAAGCAACAGACGTAAATCCATGCTAGGCTAGAGCCGCAACACCGCCGTCGCCCACCACCCACAAGCACCACCCAATCCCAAGGTTCCCAAAGCGGCGCCTTCAAGAAGGGAACAACGCCATGAGCGCCGCCGCCGCCCAACAAAGTTAGGGCTTTCGCCCGGGAGACCTAGGGGAAGGTGAAGTGAGGAGATGAGTCCATACCGACGCCTCCAAGGAGGGGAACGGCGTCCTCAGGCGTCGCGGTCGGCGCAGCCGGTCATGGCTTGCTAGGGATTTTGCCCGAACTAGATCTCCGCCACCAGCAATGATTCCTGTATAGAATCGGCGACCAAGAGGAAGCGCGGCCCGACCAGGCTGGCCTGCACGCCGAACAGGGGAGGAGGGGAGGCGCCAGATCGCGCGCACCGGCCGCCGCAGAAGCTGCCACCGACCGCCAACAACCACCGGACCCCGCCGCCCGCGCGGCCGGAACACCAGATCCACCGCCCGCACAGCTGCTAGCCGACCGTGCCTTGCCAATGGAGTCGCTGCTCCAGATCCGGGGTTCCCCATGCAGAAGTAGGGCAATCGAGGCCCCGCCGCCACCATCCTTGGCGCCCCGGGCTTGCCCGGTGGCTGCCTCAGGCGGCGGCGAGGAGGTGGGACGAGGTGGAGAGGGGGCCACGGCGGCACGGCTAAGGTTCCCCCGCCGCCACCGGGGGAGGCGACGCAGGGGAGGAGATCAGTGGGAAGTGCGGGGGACGCGAAGCGCGGTGCGGCCGACCAAAATTTCGGCCAGCCTGGCGGCGCCCATCACTGGCCTTAAGCTTTGGCCTAACGTTTTGTTTGAAAGGAGGATTACCTCCGGCCTCTGCATCTGGGCGATGCATGCAACCATTTTATTAATTATTCACAAAGACCTTACAAAGTAGTACATCAGGTAGTCTGAAGCCATCATCCTAGCAACAACCGTCGCTACTCCTATCCACCTGTTGAAGGGGTGCTGATAGTCCGAGCCTAATACCAAACGGACATCGCACAAATGCCTAACATCTAAAGCCAGAGGCCCCAACCAAGCCACATATCGGGTTTGGGGCACAAGCTGGTCCGACGCACTCTGCGTGTCGTCGCCGCCATCTTCCATCAATCCATCTTCGGAGCAGAAACTAATGCACCGACTTTGCCAGGCCTCTCTGCCATCGACGCCACCATGACGCCAGACAGCACCCTCCTCCTGCGCGAGTCCATCTCCGCATGTCGGACGCCGAGTCTCCACAGTGCCATATCGATGAGATCCGCCACCATCAATGCGTGACATGAAACACCGCTCCACCAAAAAAGTTTGGTCATCTGAAGGGAGCACGAGACGTTTCGCTCCGGCCTCCAAGTCCCGGCAACTTTGACAAATTTGACCTATAGACGAAATTAAATCACAGAATGAACCATCCGTGAAACTATTTCACGCGGTTGACCTTTTTGTGTGACCCCGACACGAAGGCGCCATACTACACTATGCAACACCTCGCAGATAGGTCATCGTGGCACATCGCGTGAAATAGTTTCACGGATAGTTTATTCTGTGATTTGATTCCGTCTATAGGTCAAGTTTGTCAAATTTGCCCCAAGTCCCAGAGACCCAGACGACCGACGCGGTTTCTTAGTACAGACAACGGTCGTCCGGCTGAAACGAGGTCAGCTCGGAATATGTAGGCGTTGAGTCCTCGCCCTCCGCCGGCAGGAAGCAGTCAAGGAATGGCTGATCAACTCCGTTGGTCGTTGCAGCGAGTGAGAGTGGGTTGGTGTTTGCCTACGCCGGCACATCGTGTGAGTTGGTATTTTTTATTTTATTTTTTAAATTAAAGGAGTTCAATTTTATTCCCTCAAAACGAACTCCCAATAAACCTATGTCCCGTGTGGAAGCTGTCGAAATATATTATTCGTGTCTCTCTTTGTCTATTCTAAATTTTGAAGCAACTAGCTAGAATGAATTTATTATAGTTATTAAGACATCTCACCGTATCAAAGCAATATTAGAAAAACATGGCCTCCATAGATCTCACATTTAAGACCTAAAAGAGACTAGATGTGAGAATAGTGTAGAAACATGTTTTTTTTTGCGAGTAGTGTAGAAACATGTTGCTCATCTCTCTCCATCAACTCGGACTTTGAAGTTACTAGCTGGAGCATGGATCAATATATGCCTCTCGCCTTCCTTGCCGAGTGTGAACCAAGCTAGGTCGCTCGTCTGCAGCCCGGACTCGTGCGCCTCCGGCTACATCCCTGCCATCGCCTTCAAGTTCGTCAAAGACGCCAACCCGAGCCATGTCGTCCCCTACTGCCTTCTTTTCTTCTCACCTCTAAGCTCCCACACATCGATCACAACCTCTCACCCTACAAGCTCAACTTCTACTTGCATGACTTGGTCGTGCTCTTCCTCAACAACGACATCATTGCCATGGACCTGGGTGTGGCATCTCTAATGGCACGAGAGGTGGGGATGGAGGTGCGGTCAGCGGGAGGTCGGAGGCGCCGTTAGGTAGGACCTCTGCGGAGACAAACGACATTGATGGTGCGTGGGGTCACCTCGATTGGTTTGAGAGAATTTGGGAAGCCTGCATATTCTTCTAAAATTTGAGCAAAGATGGATGGATTTGAGGAGTAACCTTCCAAATTTTGAGGAGTTAAAGGATTTGAGGGAACATCTAGGTGGGGTTTAACTAGCCAAACCGAAATTTAAGGAGTTATAGGAATTTGAGGGAATCGCTAGAAGTGCTCTTGAGCCATCACCGACACTGCTAGTCCTGCGTTGCTCCTGCTCTGCATTGCACACCACTGACTAATCTTTTTAGGTGTGTGTTGGCGCTTGTCGCTCTCTGTGTGAGTTCTAGTTCTATTTCACCATGTTTCTTGAACATCAGTTAGGCCATATTTGGAGCCTAATTTGTATCTTTCAAGTATATTCTGCTCTCCTTCACTACAAAACATCAATTAGACCCGGGGCATATTTGGAGCCTAGTTTGTTTCTTACAGGTTAATTTTGTCCTCACTCACTAAAAAAATTGAATAGTTAAATACTCGTAACGTTGGGATTTTGAAATTTGTCATTTTGGGGGATAAATTGACCTATTGCATAGCAACTATGGCAGTCTATGAGGCAAAACTCGCCATGGTGCTTATCTTGCTTTGAGTTCATGTGGGATTCCTTGTTACTTCTTATAGCTCTTAAAGCTTTGTGGTTACATTATCATCTTTGACCTCCATGATTGAGATTGTTGAGGGACTATAATACCAGTCTTCATGCAATCTTAGGGTCACCCGCCTATGTGTTTTACTGATCTTTCATTAGGCAACCATCTTACTTTTTGATCTCCATTAGTAATGTTGGTACCATGATCCATCTTCCTCACCTCAAACCCAAGTTTGGAGAAAAGGAGAAGGCGGTAGAGGCACATCTGTGTTTGTTGTGTGGCCACAAATGGCTCGAGGGGTGGTCGTGGCAGCAAGCTGACAAGATGCCACCTCGTTTGTGCGGGTGACGGGATCTAGTTAGGTTGGGCGGTGGCTCCATGCAATGTGTTGCTTTATGTCATGAAAAAGGGGAGGAGGGTGGAGAGGCGGCGGTGGCAACATGCGAGGAGAGGAGAACGTTATGTGACGAAGGCGAAGTATGGTTCTTAAAAGGATGGTGCTTGGAGTATTTTCTTGTTTAGATTGCTTGTGGTGGAATCAACCCATCCGGTTGAAGTCTTAGACTTGGAATGGGTGCTCACATATTTTCTGGATTTATTTCAGCCTATTCGACGTTATTCTTTCAGTGGTATGACGTGCTCATTGAGTACAACGTGTTTGTGGAGACTTCCCAGAATCCATTGTTTGGATCTCTCGAAGATGCTCATAATAGTAGGTTGTGCCTGTGTATGTTTATAGGGATAGGTACACATGCTTGTTGTGAGTGTCTGCGTCTATACCGTATTTCTAAAGAAAATATGAAATGATGAATCTAGATCTAAATCTATGCATACATATGCAACTTGGTCAATTTTCAACAAGATTTTTTTTAGCTTTAGAAATGACAAATCCAATTAAAACCTTGCCCTGCTCCCACGAATTGAGTCCATACTCCGAGAACCGAAATTGAATTCCACAAATATGAGCACAAGAATTGAAACCATAAATGTACTACATACAATTACATGGGACCCACTTGTACGAGTCGATCTGCAATAAGCTCAAGTTGCTCCTCGGTGCGTAGAAATGCCCATCAAAAATTGAATTAATTTCGTGGAAACTTTATAGCGTGAACACAAGGTTGAACTTTTAAATACCAAAGTTCTATGAAAATTTGGACGTGGATTTACTTTTACAGTTGGATCCCTGGCCGAACAACATTAGCCAAATTTCAACTGATTTTGAGCAATATTTTATGTGTAACAACGATATTAAATTGAAAGCACAAAAAATAACACTGCAGTTTTATACTAAAGGTGCGTCAGTTAATTGGGTCGGAGGAAGTAGAATGATTAACTTTTACTTCCGTTTGACATGCATCCAAACATACTACTCCTATGTATGGTAACTGGAATATTTTGCATCTAATTCAAATTATATGAAAATGGGATTTAGAATCTAACTGACTGACTTCAGTTTATTTTCAGGTGACAAACGACGTGCAAAATAATACACGTGGAGTTCAGTGAAAACATTAGTAACGTTACTCATAAACATGCAAAACTTTGAAAAAAAAACTTCATTGAAAAATCAGTTATTTTTGTCATGATATTACGCCTTACACAACTCAAACACCCAAATAAAAACAGATGCCACGAGTCATCACTCTGTGTGTACGGGTACGGTCAAATGAAAGAATCAACAAGGTCAACACAAGGAACAAACTTGAGCTTGCAGCGCTCAAACATCATACCGTCATCCATCGCCTAGAACCGGCGGCCGCTGTACCCGCTCGCCTTCTGGCGCCGCTCGGACCGCGCCCGCAGCACGCACAGCTGCGCCTCCCACACGTCCCTCGCGAACCCATCCGCCGCCAGCCTCGCCTCAGCCCGGCCCGTCCTCAGCTCAGCGTCGTACCGGACCCTCGTAGCCGGGTCGGACAGCGTCTCGTAGGCGCGGCGGAGCTCGACGAAGAGCTCCGTGGACTCGGCCCTGCGCGACGTCGGGCACACGTCGGGGTGGTACTGCAGCGCCAGCCGCCGGTACGCGCGCTTGACCTCCTCCTCGCCCACGCCCGCCGAGTGCTCCAGCGACAGCACCTTGTAGTAGTCCGTGGTCCTGCCCGCCGGGCGGCGGACGCCAGCGCTCGCAGCCGCCGCCGCCTTGACAGTGCGGTGGCTCCTCCGGCCAAAGATGGCACCGCCGCTAACACTGACCGTGGCGTTCATGGCTGATCGATCGGACCAAGACAGAAGTCTTTGCAGGTGGTGTAGGGCGAGGTGCGCACTGGCGGTGACGAAGAACAAAATGTACGAACCATGTATATATAGGCCGGACCGGAACGGCGCGCCGGAGGACGAGACAAATAGTAAGGAGGTGCGGTGCGGACGCGCGCGGCCGGTGCTGCAACGCGTTTTAGGTTTGGGTAAATTGGTGGTGAAGGTATACCGTATACGGATGCGCCATTTGGACGGAGACAAAGAAGCGTGCGCGTGGCGGTCGACCCGCACGTAGATTCGCCTGTTTCCGCCGTCTGAGGTTTGACCGTGTGGCTGTCACAGGAGATCATAGTTTATGGGGGAGGATTCTCCTCCTCACAGACCCGTACGTGCAAGAAATTAAAAATCCAGGTGAGCGACAGCTCTGATTACTTGGTTAATTAATCCGCTCCGGCAATGGGAATAGTTCACGCGCTATTCCTTGTTTCTCTCGGAGCATTGTCTTTGGTGTCGTGGCTAATATTATCAATACCTGATGTGCGTAAGCGCATAGCTAAGGGGGTGTTTGTTTTCAGGGACTTTTTGGTGTAGGGACTAGAAAAAGTCCCTAGCAAACCAAACAGGATGGGACTTTTTTAAGACTTTTTGCTAAAAGTCTTTAGAAGCACCTCCTTAAGAGTCTTTTTCAAAAAGTCTCAGGGACTAGAAAAAGTCATAAGACTAGAGAAACAAACACCACCTAAGTTTCACTGGGCTTCGCTCCGTGCTCAAGCCATGCGCTATGCGGCTATGCCCATACTTTCCTCCTGGCCTTGATGCCACGAGGGAGGCGGTGGAGCTCCAGTGCAGTTTCCATGGTATCCAACCATGGATGGTTCGCCCGACCAAGTGGCCAACCAACATTCCACCAACAAAACATCCTCAAATGTTATGAATGTCATTTCAAATAAACTAACGGCATGGACATATGCAGCTAATCGAACGAATGACACATGCAACTAATTTAACCAATGACATAGCGAAAAATGAACGAAGCGATACAAAATGGAGCGAAAAATATACCGTGTTCTACTGTGATATTCCGTTGAACAGGAGCTGTGCAGACCATGCACCGCCGCTACCAGTGCTTGTCCGTTCCCGTTGGAGTTGCGGCGAGTCGCACACCGTCTCCGACACCTCTTTGCGTAAATCCCTCTGGAATCGCCCACCCGAACGTTGAATCGTCGCCGGTCACGGGTGATGCGGACGACGACGACTTGTCGGCGGGGCGAACACGCGCGGGGCGGTCGGGCACAGTGGATAGAACACATCCTCCTTGACGTCCACAAGCTCCTTGGCCGGAACTTCCTTCGCCGCCACTTCCCGCTTGCGCTGCTTTCTTTGCCACCGCTTCCCGCTTGTGTTGCTTCCTTCGCTACCGCTTCCCGGTAGCGCTGCTTCCTTTGCCCTTGCAGCTCATCCCCATGGACAATGCTGATGCATCATCCGTGACAGCGATGGGGGATGGGGTACCCGATGACGACATCTATGGTGGCGGACGGGGTCGGCGGCGCGGATGGGGAGCAAGAGTGGAGGATAGCGACGACTCGGATGCGAGACATGGAGGACGGACAATGAGGAGGGCAGTGGACTTAGTCAATTATGTGGAATTTGAGGTGGGTCTGGTCTGTCTAGTCTGACATGATGAATGTGGCCGGGTGTGTCCGGGCCTCCTCAGATTTGTCCAAGATATGAGCTGGATATTGATGTCTACTATACAACTTATTCATGTAGACTCGTGTTGGGCCTCCAAGCGTAGAGTTTCGTAGGACAGTAGCAATTTTTCCTCAAGTGAACGACCTAAATTTTATCAATTCGTGGGAGGCGTAGGATGAAGATGGTCTCTCTCGAACAACCCTGCAACCAAATACAAGAAATCTCTTGTGTCCCCAACACATCTAATACAATGATAAATTGTATAGGTGCACTAGTTCGCTGAGAGACGGTGATACAAGTGTAGTATGGATAGTAGATATATGTTTTTGTAATCTGAAAATATAAAAACAGCAAGGTAGCAAGTGATAAAATGGAGCACAAACTGTATTTTAATACTTGAAAACAAGGCCTAGGGTTCATACTTTCACTAGTGTAATCTCTCAATAGTGCTAACATAATTCAATCATATAACAATCCCTCAACATGCGACAAAGAATCACTCCAAAGTTCTTATCTTGCTGAGAATATAAGATGAAATTGTTTGTAGGGTATGAAACCACCTTAAATTTATGATTTCCGACCAATCTATTGAGCTATTCTTATAAGTGTCATGAACAGCCCTAGAGTTTGTACTAAAATAACACCATATGATAGGCATCAACCAACTCTAATGTCACCTAGATACTCCAATGTCACCAAAAGTATCTGTGAGTCAATTATAAGATACTGTCGGATTCAGGGCTCCGCAGACCCAAGAAGGTTCGAACTCTGGGGCGTGTGAGAAGAACTCAACCTCTCGAGCTCACCAACTCGTCGCCCTACAGCCTAGCCTAGCCGGATTCGCGTGAGCAAGGAAGAAGATGAACACGATAGTTTACCCAGGTTCGGGCCACCTCGCGGTGTAATACCCTACTCCTTCTTTGTGGTGGATTGGCCTCACGAGGGGCTGAGGATGAACTAGTACAGTGGATGAATAGCCTCCTGAGGGTGTGAGCAAGTCGACCAGGGTAGCACCCCTCCCTTCTACGGTGGTGGCTAGCCTATACTTATAGTGGCCTCGGTCCTCTTCCCCAAAACTTAGGCGGGAAGGGATCCCACAGTCGCCAATTCAAAGAGGGACAAGTAGTACATCTTATCCTGACGAAAGGTGGTCTTCGCCCGCAAAGCTTCTGGTCGTGACGGAGCGGTGGGCTCGGCGATGACATCCGTCCTGCCACGCCCATGGCCTTGGTCTTGTTGCACCGGAATGGAAACCTTTAGCAGATTCCTCAGGAACCCGCGCCTGTCCTTGCTTCCTTAGCACCTAAGGGGAAAATGTGCCTTCTGTGCCCGCTGGCGCCCGCCTGGCCTTGGTCATCACGACTTGCGTCATCAGAACCTCATGAGGCTGGGTACCTGCATGGAAATCTCTGCTCCTCGGGAGGTCGCCTGGGGAGGCCGCTCCTTTTGGAGGTCTTGACGTCGTTCACCTCGCGAGGCTTCGCCCCCTCGCGAGGGTCTTGTCTTGGTGGTCTTGTAGATGGGTCGTACCAGGCCGTTGAAGGAGCCAGGCCTCGGATAAATCCATTGGCATAACAAGCCATTCATATAAGCCAAATTTGGTCTTAAATGCGGTTTTCCATTCGTCACCTTCTTGTATGCGGATTTGGTAATATCCACTCTTAAGGTCAATTTTTGAGAAAATTGTGGCTCCGCTAAGCTCATCTATCATAAGTGTGAAATGGGGTAGCAATATATAACTGTGATAGCATTGATAGGAAGACAATCAGAACACATGCGATATGTACCATCTTTCTTGGGAACAAGGATTACCGGAACGGCACATGGACTCAAGCTTTCTTGGACACGGCCGTTGTCGATGAGTTGTTATACTTGCCGTTGGATCTCCTTGGTTTCCTCGGGGTTGACGCGGTAGGGAGCCTTGTTAGGAAGGTGCTCCAGGGATGCGGTCGATGCGGTGTTTGATGCCTCGAAGAGGAGGTATACCCGGAGGTAGCTCGTCGGGGAATACATCTTGGAATTCCTGCAATAGAGAAGATAACACTAGAGGTAGATTGTGAGAGGTGTTAGTTTTTGGTGCCTCGTCCTTGCACAAGAGGACATAGTGAATAACACTTGATGGGTTCTCACGCACTTCTCTCATCTCACTTTTTGTGGCAAATAGGACGAAGTTTTTCTTGTCGCTCATCATTGAGGCTCTCAATTTTGGCTTGTGGCGCTCACTCTCTTTTTGGTGGTTCGCTCTTTCACCATTTTCTCCATGATGGGTGGCTTTCTTGTCGGCGATCACTTGACTTGGGACATAGGTCGTAGGACATACTCCTTTCCTTTCATCTTGAAGCTATAGTGATTGGTACACCCGTTGTGGATGACGCCGCGGTCATATTGCCAAGGCCGTCCAAGTAGGAGGTGGGAAAAGGGCATGGAAACAATGTCACACTCCAAAGTGTCTTCGTATGCTCCTATCTTGAAGGAAACTTGGAACATATGTTCCACTTGAATAGTGCCAGAGTCACTAAGCCATTGGACCTTGTAGGGGTGGGGATCCTTCATCTTGACTAAATGGAGCTTGGAGCAGAGTTCTTCACTTGCCAAGTTATGGCAACTACCTCCATCGATGATGACCTTCACGGAACGACTTTTGATGCCTGCCTTGGTGTGGAAGATGTGGCAACGTTGGTATTCCTCTTATTGATGTTGAAGTGTCAAGACCTTGGAGACAACGAGAGCGGGGCTCGAATCTTCGTCATGAAAGACTTGATCATCTTTATCTTCGTTCACTTGCTGGTACATAGCCATGTTCTCAAGGGCTTCCATTTCTCCTTCACTCATGGAGTTGTATGTACCGTCGTCGTTGAAGATCATGGCGTGCTTGTTGGTACACTCTAAGGACTTGTGGCCTCGGACGCCGCATGTGAAGCATTTGATGGAACTTGTCTTGATAGTCTCATCCTGTGGAGTTGTAGATGATGAAGCTCTCGGCTTGAAGTTGCTTGTAGTAGGAGGACGACTTGAGGTTGTCGAAGTTTTCTTGTAACTTGACTTGTCGCCGTTGCTTGTAGAAGGTTTGGTTGAGGTAGGAGTCGGTGTAGTCGTTGAAGCTTGATTGTATGAGGAGCCGTAGGTCTTGGAAGCGAACTTGGCATACTTGAAGTCATCTTGCACTTGGTGTTCCGCCTTGGTAGCTTGGTGCACTAGCTAGATGAGGTTGGAGTAAGGTTGGAAGTCGGCGATCTTCTTGATAGGATGGTTGAGTCCATTCAAGAAATGTGCCATCATTTGCTCATCATCTTCTGTGACATTGGCTCTTATCATGACAATTTACATCTCCTTGTAGTATTCTTCAACGGTATTTGTTCCTTGGTTGAGGAGTTGGAGTTTCTTGAAGAGGTCGTGGTTGTAGTAGTTTGGCACGAAGCGCGCTCTCATGACATCCTTCATTTGCGCCCAAGTGGTGATGGGTGGTTTGCCTCTTGACTCACGACGCTCAATGACTTGCTCCCACCAAATGAGGACGTAATCTTGGAACTCAAGGGATGCCATGGCGATCTTCTTCTCTTCCTCGTAGTTGTGCAAACGAAAGATGTTGTCAACCTTCAATGCCCATGAAAGGTACTCTTCGCGATCATTGCTTCTGGAAAACTTGGGCATTGTGAATTTGAGTTTGCCATAGCGTTGCTCTTCATTGTGTTGGGGTCGAGGGTGATAACGTCCTTGACAAGGAGGATTGTCTCCCTCAACTTTCTCTTGGTGTAGAGGATTCCCATTGTCTTGTTGCTCTTGGTGAAGTTGCGGATCTTGTCGAAACTACTAGGGAAAACTTTATACACAGAATCTTACCAGCAGTGCGCTTCAAAATAAGGTGCTACTACTATTTAGCAGTAGCGTGTGTCAACAAAACGCGTTGCTGAAACAAAAATAGCACCAGCGCGTCTATGGTAAGCCGCGCTACTACTATAGTTGCCACGACCTCGCCCCCAGCTAGTTATAGCAGTAGCGCCTTATTTTAAACCGCGCTACTGCTATTGATCATAGTAGCAGCGTGTATCCCAGACAAGCACTACTACTATGGCTGCCTCTTCCAAATCCTCTCCACCCTGTCTCTCCCCCTCCTCACTCACTCACTCACTCTCCCTCTCTCGCGGTACGTCATCGTGCTCCTCCCGCCGTCGCTGCATTGTCGCCGTCTGAGAGCTCCTTCTCCTCCATTCCTCTGTCGATGCCCTAGGTGAGCTCATCCCTCATGCCTCCAGCCGCCGCTAGCCCTCCTCCCTCATCCTCCATGCACCGCCGGCCCTCCTCCCTCCTCCAGCTGCCGCCGACCCTCCTCCCACCTTCTCCACCCACCGTCGCCCCCCTCCTCCAGCCGCTGCTGGCCCTCCTTCCTCCTCCTCTAGCCACCGTCAGCCATCCTCACTCCTCCTAATAGTTTATAGTTTGAAAATATTCTAGTTTATAGTTTACACTTTATAGTTTATAGTTTCTATGTTATAGTTTGTATTTTACTACATTTAGTTGGTAAAAAATGTCCTCTACTTGTTATACTTTGAAATTAGGGCTTTTTCTAGGGTTCATAGTATATTTTGAAACGTATTTCAGCAATCAAACTCTAAGTTATGTGAAATTAGGGCATTTTTCTATGGTTCAAGAAGTAGACAGTAGGTAAAAAATGAGGATAATAATGTTCTTAGGGTTTAGGAAACAAATTACACACAATTGAAAATTTTATTTGGAATCAAATTGGATATTTACTTGATAGCTTATGGAGTTTCACTAAGTCCTAAGATGACGATAATAATGTTTTTGTTTATATTTTGTTTTTGAAGAAATCAAGGAGCCCCTGCATCATCCCCGTCGTCGTCCCCGTGTCGGTGGGAAACGACACCTATGGGATCACAAGAATCCCTACTACGGTTGCGGGGCGCTGGGTTGTGAGGAGAGCAGGATCAGCAGTCAGTACGAGCACACGGGTCGTTTACCCAGGTTCGGGCCACAAAGATGCGTAATACCCTAGTCCTGCTTGGATGTGTGTATTTGTGTTTCTGAGGTTCTTGAACTAGTTATAGGGAGCGTAACGTGTCCAAAAGTCCGAATCCTTCTCATGGATGCCTCGGTCCTCCTTTTATAGGCAAGGGGATCGCCACAGTGGCACACATGACGTGGCATCAGGGTACTATGATTAAGCCTATCTCTTGCCATTACGGGACAAAGTGCATTTAATGCGCCCCTGACGTGTCCCCTCCACTTTACCGCCACTTTTCCCTGCCTCGACACGCTCCTGGGCCAGCGGGGCGGTCGGCGCCATGTAGGCTGGCAGGCTGCTGAGGTGGCGCGGTGGTAGGGCCTTCACGAAGATTTGCATGCCACCACGTAGGCATGCGCTGAGTTGGCTGAGAAGCCTTGTGCCGGCACGCAGGTGCCTGCCCAACTGGTGGGCTGACAGCTGCATGGGATCAGTGGCAGAAACCTGGCGGGTACGGGCCTGTCCGTGGCCTCGCGGATGTCCTTGGCAAGGGCCTTGCCGGGGCCCCGGCAAGGGTCTTGCCGCGGCATTGCGGTCGTCCCCTGCAAGGGTCTTGCCGGGGGGTCTTGTGGGTTTCCTAGGCAAGGATCTTGCCGAGGTTCGTCGTCTTCTACTCTTATGATTTGAAGTGTTCTTGTCTTCACAAAGATCTGCATGCCACCATGGAGGCGCCTCCCGAGCCCATGTCCCAACGTTGTCGGTGACGCCAGAGAAACTGGGGCCCAAGGTTGGCACGCCCTGCTGGCGACAGGTAGGCTGCCCCGGCAAGGGCCTTGCCGGGGCCGTGGGGGCTGCCCCAGCAAGGACCTTGCCGGGGGAAACCACTTCGCCTTCTGGCTCTTTATGCTTCTGTCTTGGCGTTGCTTTGATTCTGTGTTGTGGCTCTGATTTCCTGTCTCTGCCCTGCTTAAGTGTGGCCGTCCGCGCGGCTCTGACTGCCCGTGCACAAATAAGGGGTACAAAAAGAGCGCCCCTACTTTGGTACACCGACAGGAGCCCCCGGGCCTGGTCCACACATAAGCGCGACACGTTGTTGGGCCAGGCCGAGAACGGTGTGCGGGCAGGCGGGGAGGTTTTTTTACTGCGGTAACTTTTCGTCCGCTGCGCTTCCCCACGATGATCGTTGAATG
>NC_057807.1:350882937-351083410 GCF_018294505.1 Triticum aestivum | reverse complement strand
GCAGCAAGCATGCGTCATGTCGCAATAAATGGGAAGAGAGGCGGCCTGCACCTTCCCCATAAAAAGGAATAATCGCGGGCGCGCGACTCATTTACCCCCTGCGCTTTCCCCAATCTCGCCATTGTCGTCCCCATCTTCTTCCTTTCCAAGCTCTCGCTCGTCGCTACTGTGCTTCCCACCGCCCCTAGCTTCTCGCTCTCTTCCCAGCCGCCATGGCGCCCAAATATGGCAAGGGCAAAGGCGTGGCCGAGGATACGAGGGAGAAGGAGATGCTGGAGAGCAAGGCGACGACGCGGCGGGCGCAGGCCACCTACTTCGCCCCGTCGTCCGTCGACGCCCTCGAGCTCAGGGACTACTACAAGCCGTTATGGGGGGCGGCGACATCGGCGCACCCCGCCATGCGTGCCCTCCCCGCGGATTGCAAGATGGGCGACCAGAAACGGTACCCATTCTTCGTCGACTTTTTCTTCTGCGGGCTCTGCCCCCCTTTTTCCGACTTCTTCAATGATATTATGCGCACCTTCGGCTTCCACTTGTTGGACCTCACGCCGAATGTCATGGCGCACCTGGCATATTTCGCCCATCTCTGCGAGGGCTTTGCAGGGGTGGTGCCCAGCACGACGCTTTTCTGCCACTACTTCTCCCCCTGCGTCCAACCTGGGGGTGCTCTTGCTAGGACCATCACCTTGATCCCAAGGATTTAGGAGATAGGCGCGTACCCAGATGGCGCCACGAAGGAGAGGTGGGAAGAGTGGCAGGGCCAATGGTGCTGGATCATGGAGGAGGACCCGCCAGAGTTCTGTCGGGGCGTTCGTCGGGAGCCACTGCCCCGCGGCACGAACTGGAGCGACCTCGACCCCAATGATAAGAAGTTCTCGATCGCCACCACCAGGATCTACCGCCTTACCAAGGTCGGGCTCACCCTCCAGATGATCGCGGCGGATTTCATCCGCCGCCGAATCGCTCCGCTGCACAAGAAGGGGAGGTCGGCCTGGGATTTCAGGAACGCGGCTGACATCATGAGGCTCCGCACCGGCCTGCAGAACAACTTCACGGTGCTGGGGCACTCCTGGTATTGCGGGAGGCTCTTCCAGCTCGGGGAGTAAGCCGACAGCAAGGTGAGGAGGACCGGCAAGGCTGCAAAGTCCGGCAAGGTCGTCAAGGGGCCCTTGTTCGGGCTGCCACCGGGAGTGGACCCGTTGAGAAACAACTCTCGGCGGGCCGAAATCTTGGCCATGATGCCGCCCTTCAATGCGCACGGTCTCAACCCGGCCTGGGTCGAGCCCCCGGCACGCGAGGTGGAGGAGTTCTTCACCAATTTAGTCAAAGAACTCGACCACGATGAACCGCGGCTCATCCAGGACACCACCCAGGAGGAGCTAAACTGCCACTAGGGCGATGGAGGCAGAGCTCGCCAGGCTTGCCGGCGAGGCCGACGGCGTGGAGAATGAGGCTGCCACGGCCGTAGAGGGGGAGGAGCTCGCCGCATGGGTGAAGTCCGTCAAGGAGGCGGCTGGTGCCAGCACTGAGGCCCCCCCTGCCGAAGGCATGGGCAAAGGTTCATCCGAGGAGGAGGCTGTAACACCCACGATGCGGCTATATCTCCCACGTGTCGAAGCACGACTTAGAGGCATAACCGCATGGTGGTTTTGTTGCAAGAAGGGTCATATTCACACAATCCCATGTAATGAACAAGAATGGGATAAAGAGAGTTGGCTTACAATCACCACTTCACACAATACATAAATTAAGATCATACATCATTTAAATACACTCATAGACCGGCTACGGTCAAGTTCAAAATGAAAAGAAGACAACCCCAAATGCTAGATCCCCGATCGCCCCAACTGGGCCCCACTACTGATCATCTGGAAACGATACATAGTAATGACCAAGGGCCTCATCAAATTCCCACTTCAGCTCAGTTGCGCCATCTGCGCCAGTATCCTCGGCACCTGCATCTGTTTTGGTAGAATCTGTGAGCCACGGGGACTCAACAATCTCACACCCACGAGATCAAGTCTATTTAAGCTCATAGGTAGGTAAAAGGTGTAATATGGTGGAGCTGCGGCAAGCACTAAGCATATATGGTGGCTAACATACGCAACTGACAGCGAGAAGAGAAGCAACGCGTTGGTCGAGAAGCTAAAAGCGATTAAGAAGTGATCCTGAAGCTACTTACGTCAAGCATAACACAAACCGTGTTCACTTCCCGGACTCCGCCGAGAAGAGACCATCACGGCTACACACGCGGTTGATGTATTTTAATGAAGTCAAGTGTCAAGTTATCTACAACCGGACATTAACAAATTCCCATCTGCCTCATAACCGCGGGCACAACTTTCGAAAGATTATATACCCTGTAGGGGTGTCCCAACTCAGCCCATCACAAGCTCTCACGGTCAACGAAGGATATACCTTCTCCCGGGAAGACCCGATCAGTCTCGGAATCCCGGTTCGCAAAACATTTCGGCAATGGTAAAACAAGACCAGCAAGACCACCCGCTGTGCCGACAAATCCCGATAGGAGCTGCACATATCTCATTCTCAGGGCACACCGGATAAGCTAAGCGTACAGGTACCAACGAATCCAAGTTGCCAAGGAATGGTCCCGCACGGTGCTCTAGTTTGGACCAACACTCGGAGGAGCACTGGCCCGGGGGGTTAAATAAAGATGACCCTTGGGCTCGCGAAAACCCAAGGGAAAATGGCTTAGGTGGCAAATGGTAAAACCAAGGTTGGGCCTTGCTGGAGGAGTTTTATTCAAAGCGAACTGTTAAGGGGGTCCCATAAATCACCCAACCGTGTAAGGAACACAAAATCAAGGAACATAACACCGGTATGACAGAAACTAGGGCGGCAAGAGTGGAACAAGTCACCAGGCATAAGGCCGAGCCTTCCACCCTTTACCCAGTATATAAGGTGCATTAATTTAAACAGGAGATATTGTGATATCCCAAAGTAACAATGTTCCGACCAGGAACAAACTTCATCTTCACCTGCAACTAACAACGCTATAAGAGGGGCTGAGCAAAAGCGGTGACATAGCCAAACAACGGTTGCTAGGACAGGTTGGTTAGAGGTTTGACATGGCAATAGGTAGGCATGGTAAACAAAGGCAGGTAGAGCTAACATAGCGATAGAGCGAGTACTAGCAAGCAAAAATAGAAGTGATATCGAAGGTATGATCATCTTGCTTGCAAGGTTCTCAGAGTTGTCGAAGGCTGGATCCTCGTAAGCGTTCTCAACAAGTTCCTCATAAGCGTTCTCGTCTCCCGGCTCTACCCAAAGCAAGAACACAAGCAAAGGAACCACAATAAATCACGGTGCAATGCACAAGCAACATGATGCAAAACATGTCATGCTAAGCGGGATGTGATATGCAAAGCGTATGCGTGCTTCGGAAGGAAAGATGATGAACAAGGCATCAACTTGGCAACCCAAGTATGCCGCTGGAAAGATGAGATGATTTCGGTTGGAATCGATATAGAGATCACAGAATTCGGGTGCACGGTTTTCAAATGACAAGCACAAGAAGATATGATGCAAACAACAACATGGCCACTTGGATGCAAAGTATAAGTAAGCTATAGCACCCAAACATATGAACAAGATGCACAGCAGTGATGTACATGAGATGCTCTACGAAACATGATCACTAAGCTCAATCTAAAAACCACTAGAGCATGACTAAAATAACATGGCAAAAATGCAAGAGATAACAGTTCTATAGACTTAGTGGAATTACTAAACATAGCAGAAACAGATTCATCATGTCATCTCTACAGGCTTGATTAACTCACTACCAGGCATGTCATGGCACGGAACAAGTACTAGCATGAAGTAGGCATGAAAATGAAGCTACTCATGTGCAAAACAAACAACTAGCATATTTGCATGAACAAGCACATAAGAGACAAAACAACAATAAGAAGTGAGATGGCATGATTATGAACTTGCTCAAATGCAGAAACCAATGCCACCAATGGATTGGTGGGATTTTTCTACACCAAAAACATATATAATATGTTAGGGTTGCTGTAGAAAAATCATCACAATTGCACAAAGATAAAACCTGCCTAAAATGGTAATTGACAGAAATGGCACTTCCCATATTTGGAAACGTCCAGAAATGGACTTGCCCGAAAAGGACAGATTCCATATGCCAGAAATGGAATATTCGCTGGGAACCAAAATAAAACAAATAATAAAATAAATAAATAAAAAAAACACACAGGGGCTAAGGAGGATGACAGGTGGGGCCACCTGTCATACGCACAGAGCACAAAAATGGAAAAAGGGGGGAATAATTTGCACCCGCGGGGGATCAAACCCGGGTCTCCCCGGTGTGGCTCTGCTATGGCAACCACTGGGCTAGGTAGGTGGTTCTGATAGGAAAAGGGGCTTCGGCTCCTTTTAGATAGGCGCCAGGTCGAGCAACTCTGTTTTCAAACAGAGAAGACGACGGCGCCGGTGAGGGAAACGGCGGTAATCCAGCGGGCACGGGGCCTCCGGCGGCCGTGCGGAAAGGGGAATGGACGTGTGCATCTACGAGGGAAAGCAGGGGCACTCGAGCTCGAGCAGTTGCTCGACTCGGGGCCATGGCGTCCGCGGCGAGCGGCAGAGGAACTCGCTGGAGCTGCGGGAGGCTTGCAGGGTGCGCGCGAGGCGTAAACGAGTGCGCGAGTGCGCTACGGGATCACGACGAGGGGGAACCAGAGCGGGGACACGCAAAACATGCTATGGTCGAACATCGCTGCACAACTACATTCAGAGAACGCCGGAGCACTACGAGCGCGGGAAAGACACGGATCGGACGCGCCCTACGGTTGCCTAAATGCCAGGGAAAGGATGGGAGAGGGAGCTGCGTTACCAATCTCACCCAAGGACACGAAGTGGTCGACGGAGACGAGCTGACGGCGACGAATCGGAGCTCTGAACCTTGGCGCGTTTCTGACCGAGAGGAAGGAGGAAGCAGGGGACGTCGAGGAACTCGTCGTCCGGGGCATCATAGTCAACGTCGTGGAAGGAGACGACAACGAGGAAGAAGAAGGACACGATCGGCAGGGTTGGGAGTGGCCGGAGAGCACGCCGGCGACGAGGCGTGCTCTCAGGTGCGCTCGGGACGGAGTGGATGTGGTGGATCTGGTGGTCTACTCACCTGGCGGTGGCGAAGAGAGGAAGAGGGAAACCCTAGGGGTTGTGTGGACACGGAGAGGGGATAAAAGGGAGGCTAGGGCGACGGGTGGAGCACGGCGTTGACGCGGCCACGGCCATGTGCGCGCGCGGCGTGAGCTAGACGAAAAGGTGAGAGGCGGGTGCGCTGTAGCCAGTGGATGGCTAGTGGGGTCGCGAGTGCCACGTGGGCGTACGGGCTGCGGGGTAGCGAGGCGACCGCGTGAGAAACGACGAGGGCGCGAGCGGGCTGGCTGGCGCGCTGGCTGGGCTGGCTGGCTGCGCTGGCTGGGCTGGCGGGCTGCGCTAGCTGGGCTGGCGGGCTGCGTTGGCTGGGCTGCAGGAGGCCCAGGGGGGGGGGGCTGCTGCGCTGGCTGCAAGCTGCTGCTTCATTTCTATTTTTTTAAAACAGAAATAGAAACAGAAAAGCTCAGGGAAAAAGGAGAGGAGTTAGAGCTTAAAGAAAATATTCTCCAACTCCTGGAATTATCCACTATTTTAATAAATTACATTGGGCATTTTTAGAGGTAGAAAAATAAGACAAGTTTGAATTATATTCAAACTTGTGTCATTTTTGAACCTGACCAAAACAACTTCAAATAAGGGGATCTTTGGTAGAGAGGTTTAGGGCAAGGAGCAAGATTTACAGGGAGAAGATGAACATTAATAGAGAAGGAAAAATAGCACTTGATAAGAGAAGGAAGGAGGAGAAGTGATGGTGCCATGGTTGAAAAGGGGGGGACAAGGTCATGCCCATGATGCTCATGGCAACAACATGAATGACAAAATGCAACATGAGATGACATGAGATGAAAATGCACTATATGATGATGACAAGAAGCACAAATGCAATATGGCTAAAAGGAATATGACAATGAAAAGAATAAAACCACACAACCAAACAAGATGAGGCCAAACATGATAAAACCCACAAGAATTGGATGAGGTCAAGTTGATATATTGCCAAATTGGGACATGTTACATCTGGGGTGTTACAACTCTCCTCCACTACAAGAGGATCTCGTCCCGAGATCTAGGACTGGAAGAACTCCGGATATTCGGAACGGAGGTGATCCTCGCGCTCCCAGGTGGCTTCTCGGTCGGAATGGTGTGACCACTTCACTTTCAGGAATTTGATTGACTTGTTGCGAGTCTTGCGCTCTGTTTCTTCAAGAATAACAACGGGGTGCTCATGATAAGAGAGATCTTCTTGGAGGTCGATTTCTTCGAAGTTGATAGTGCGCTCAGGAGTCTTGAAGCACTTGCGAAGTTGTGACACGTGAAACACATCGTGCATGTTTGCAAAGTCGGATGGAAGCTCAAGTTGATAGGCGAGGTCGCCTCTTTTGCCAATGATCTTGAAAGGACCCACGTATCTAGGGGCAAGCTTCCCTTTGATACCGAAGCGACGAGTGCCTTTCATTGGAGAGACGCGGAGGTAGACATGGTCTCCGATTTCAAAAGCCAAGTCACGGTGCTTGCTATCATAGTAACTCTTATGTCGCGATTGCGTGGCTTTGAGATTCTCACGAATGACTTTGCACATTTCTTCGGCTTCTGTGATCAAGTCGTTGCCAAGAAGTTGGCGTTCACCTGTCTCAGACCAGTTGAGAGGAGTACGACACTTTCTGCCATAGAGAATTTCGAATGGGGCCTTGCCCGAACTCGCTTGGAAGCTATTGTTGTAGGAGAACTCGGCATATGGAAGACAATCTTCCCACTTCATGCCAAAGGAAATGACACAAGCCCTGAGCATATCTTCAAGAATTTGATTGACTCGCTCGACTTGGCCACTTGTGTGAGGATGGAAAGCTGTGCTGAAACGAATGTTGGTGCCCATGGCCGTCTGAAAGGAGTCCCAGAACTTAGAAGTGAAGATGCTTCCACGATCTGAAGATATCAGTTGTGGAATGCCGTTCAAGGAGACAATTCTGGAGGTGTATAGCTCTGCCAGCTGAGCTGCTGTGATAGATTCTTTGATAGGAAGAAAATGAGCCACTTTGGTAAGCTTGTCAATGACAACGAAGATAGCATCATTTCCACGCTTGGACTTAGGAAAACCAGTCACAAAGTCCATCTCGATATGGTCAAACTTCCATTCCGGAATAGCAAGAGGTTGAAGGAGACCAGCTGGTCTTTGGTGTTCTGCTTTTACTCTTCTGCAGACATCACATTCATTCACGAATTGAGCAATCTCTCGCTTCATTCGAGTCCACCAAAACGACTGCTTGAGGTCATGGTACATCTTTGTACTTCCAGGATGAATGGATAGGAGGGAATTGTGTGCCTCATTCATGATGACTTTTCTCAGATCACCTTTTGGAACCACAATTCGATCCTCGAAGAAAAGAGTATCTTTGTCATCCAAGCGATAGCACTTGTATTTAGGAATGCCCTTGTCAATACCACATTTCACCTTCTTCACCATGGTATCCAGGAGTTGTGCCTCACGAATTTGATCTTCCAAAGTAGGAGAGACTATGAGGTTGGCAAGAAAGCCTTGAGGAACAACTTGAAGATTCAGCTTGCGGAAAGCCTCACAAAGATCCGGTTGAAACGGCTTGAGAATTAGACTGTTGCAATAAGCCTTTCTACTCAGAGCATCTGCAATCACATTCACCTTGCCAGGAGTATATTCAATACTCGGATTGTACTCTTGAATCATTTCGACCCATTGAGTTTGCCTGAGGTTAAGGTTGGGTTGAGTGAAGATATACTTGAGACTCTTGTGATCGGTGAAAATGTCCACCTGCCTTCCCAATAAGAGATGTCTCCATGTTATCAATGCATGGACAACTGCTGCCAACTCAAGATCGTGAGTGGGTTAGTTCTTTTCGTTGGGCTTCAACTGACAAGAGGTATAGGCCACAACTTTTTTCTCTTGCATCAACACAACACCGGACCTTGAAGGGAAGCATCACAGAATACTTCGAATGGCTTGGATTCATCAGGAGGAGTCAAAACAGGAGCTGTGACTAGCTTCTCTTTGAGGGTGTTGAAAGCGACGTCGCACTCAGGCGTCCAGACATACTTGACATGCTTCTGGAGGAGGTTGGAAAGAGGCTTTGCAATCTTAGAGAAGTTCTCAACGAATCTTCGGCAATAGCTTGCAAGACCAAGAAAACTGCGGAGCTGTTTGACATTCTGAGGAGGTTCCCAATTCAGAACTGCAGAAACCTTCACGGGATTAACAGCAATGCCCTTGGCAGAGATGATATGGCCAAGGTAAAGAACTTCATCAAGCCAGAACTCACATTTGGAAAACTTCGCATAGAATTGATGCTCTCTGAGCTTGTCAAGCACCAATCGCAAATGTTTGGCATGATCCTGCTTATTCTTGGAGAAGACCAAAATATCATCGAGATACACCAGAACAAATTCATTGGTGTAGGGGTTGAAGATAAAGTTCATCATGCGAGAGAACGTTGGAGGAGCATTGACAAGGCCGAAAGACATGACAGTATATTCATAAGAACCATAGCTTGTTCTGAATGCTGTCTTGGGAATATCTTCTTCACGAATGCGAATCTGATGAT
Organism: Triticum aestivum; assembly: GCF_018294505.1. Taxonomy (NCBI): domain Eukaryota; kingdom Viridiplantae; phylum Streptophyta; class Magnoliopsida; order Poales; family Poaceae; genus Triticum; species Triticum aestivum. The sequence continues at coordinate 351,074,699 of NC_057807.1, read as the reverse complement.
AACCCATACGAAGGTCAAGCTTGGAGAAAACTTTAGCACCTTTGAGTTGCTCGAAAAGCTCATTGATGTTGGGAAGTGGGTACTTGTTCTTGATTGTATTCTTGTTCAATGGACGGTAATCAACGCAAAGTCGGTCCGTGCCATCCTTCTTCTGGACAAAAAGAACTCCACAACTCCATGGGGAAGAACTCGGTCTGATCAAAGCCAGACGCTCTTGTTCATCGAGCTGCTTCTTCAATTCCTTCAGCTCCTTGGGTCCAAGCTTGTATGGACGCTTGCAAATGGGTTCCGTTCCAGGTTCAAGATCAATAACAAACTCGACTGGCCAATGAGGAGGCATACCCGGAAGCTCTTCTGGAAAGACATCTTGGTACTCACAAATGACTAGAATTTGAGAAATAGCATCCAATTCGCCCTTCTCATTGAGAGAAAACAACCGAATGGTTTCATCATGAGCGGCATAAATGATAACATCCTCAGAAGGGTGAGTCAATTGAATTTGCCTGGCAGCACAATCGAGCTGGGCCTTGTGCTTAGAAAGCCAGTCCATCCCAAGAATTAGATCAATATCAGAGTCGCCAAGAACAAATGGTTTAGAAAGAAATTTGTAGTCGCCCATCTTGATAGAAACATCCGGAATCATTGTGGTAGCCCTCATAGAAGAGCCCGGAGAAACAACTCCCATGGGTTTTTCCAACATTTCCGAAATGAAATCATGCTTTGCAACAAATGATCTAGACATGAAACAATGCGAAGCACCGGTATCAAATAAGACTTTTACAGGAATATCATTAACAGGAAGATTACCCATGATCACATCTGAAGAATCCTCTGCCTGAGCTACATTCATCATGTTCACCTTTGCAGACTTTGGATTATGCTTGACCATTGCATTGCTTGCAGATCTCACAGGAGGAGGAGGAGGAGGAAGGCGCCTTTGTTTGAAGCATTTGTTCGCGTAGTGACCTTTCTGCTGGCACTTGTTGCAAGTCACTTCTGAGAGCGGACGATCATAAGGAGCACTCGACTTTGAAGCTTGAGACTAAGACTTGTTCTGATAGCTTGGGTTGGGTGGGTGGGAAGATCCACGACCACCTGAGTTCTTCTGTTGGTAAGGCTGACGAAACGGAGGAGGAGGCAGGTAGAACTTCTGCTGCTTAGCTGCCACTTGTGAGGAAGAAGAAGATTGCACTGCATCTCTGATTCTCTTCTTAGACGCCTCACACTTGAGCTGAGCACCTTCTTGCTTGAGTGCCATATTGTAGAATTGATCAAACTGAGTAGGCTCAACAAGAATGAGAGCTAACTGCAGATCCTCTCTAAGGCCACCTCTGAACTGATAGATCATACTCTTCTCATCTGGAACATCTTGCTTAGCAAAGCGAGCAAGTTTCTGAAACTGCTTGTTGTATTCATACACTGACATGTTGCCTTGCTTGAGATTGTGGAACTCCTCTCGCTTGCTCTCAACAACACTGGTAGGAATATGGTGAGCTTTAAAGTCCCGACAGAAATCAGTCCAAGTAATCACTCGACCACCTCTGGAATCCTTGTATTGCTGGAACCAATCAGCTGCCTGATCCTTGAGCTAGAAAGAAGCGAACTTGACATAGTCCTCAGGCCTGACATTGCTGCATTCAAAATGCTTGTTGATAACCATGAGCCAATCATCGGCGTCTGTGGCATGACAAAAGAATACAAAAGCATGAGTTTAATGTAGGTGATTATGTATTGCTATACAACTCTCGTTTAAGATTTTTTGCAGGAAAACTTCTCTCTAAATGGGAAGGTCCCTACGTTATCGAGGAGGTCTATCATTCCGGTGCCATAAAAATCAACAACTTTGAAGGCACAAATCCGAAGGTGGTAAACAATCAAAGAATCAAACATTATATCTCAGGTAATCCCATAAATGTTGAAACCAATATTATTGAAACCGTAACCCCAGAGGAATACATAAGGGACACTTTCCAGACCGCTTCAGACTCCAAAAAGGAATAGGTGTGTGGTACGATAAGTAAACCGACTCCAAAACAATTTTGAAGGCAATATTTCTCCGTTCTGGAATATTTAGAAAAATAGAAAAATAAGTGGCAGTCCGGGAAGGACACGAGGCCTCCACGAGGGTGGAGGGCACGCCCTACCCCCCTAGGCACGCCCCCTACCTCGTGATCACCTCGTGTGCCCTCCAGACTCCGTTTTCTTGCATGATACATATTTTGGCCGGTAAAAATTCATTATATATTCTCCCGAAGGTTTTGACTCTCGTATCATGCAAATATTCTCTGTTTTCATTTCGAGCTGTTCCTGCTGCAGATTTGAACAAGATGTCGTCCCAAGATTTGGAGGGAGAGAGCTACATAGCTGATTATATTGCAAATCCAAAAGTATATGGGGATGTGGAACACTATGGCTGGACCACATAGGAAGAAGAAGACTATGATCCAAAGAGGAAGGAGGAGACAAGCTCTGATGAAGAGGACGACCCACTGCCTCAACCTGGTAATATGCATGTGGAGTTCAAGAAGTCAAGCCTCCCTAAGGTCCAATCTATCCCACCACGTTTTTTGCAGGACAGCAAGGCAACACTATGCAAAAAGATAATGAAACTTGAGCTCGAGAATGAGGATCTGAGGGAGGAAAATTTTAGCCTCGGGCGTAAGCTAGAGAGGAAAAGTGCAACAACTCCTACTCCATCACCTCCCAAGAAATAATCACATGGGTATGGGCACTTGATACGTCTCCAACGTATCTATAATTTTTGATTGCTCCATGCTACTTTATCTACTATTTTGGACTATATTGGGCTTTATTTTCCACTTTTATATTATTTTTGGGACTAACCTATTAACCGGAGGCCCAGCCCAGAATTGCTGTTTTTTTTGCCTATTTCAGTGTTTCGAAGAAACATAATATCAAACGGAGTCCAAACGGAATGAAACCTTCGGTAACGTGATTTTCTCACCGGACATGATCCAAGAGACTTGGACCCTACTCCAAGGAACAACCGAGGCGGTCACAAGGGTGGGGGGCGCGCCCTCTCCCCCTGGGCGCGCCCCCCTACCTCGTGGCCCCCCTGTTGCTCCACCGACGTACTCCTTCCTCGTATATATACTTACGTACCCCCGACAGATCAAATACGGAGCCAAAAACCTAATTCCACCGCCGCAACTTTCTGTATCCACAAGATCCCATCTTGGGGCCTATTCGGGAGCTCCACCGGAGGGGGCATCCACCATGGAGGGCTTCTACATCAACACCATAGCCTCTCCGATGAAGTGTGAGTAGTTTACTTCAGACCTTCGGGTCCATAGTCAGTAGCTAGATGGCTTCTTCTCTCTTTTCGGATCTCAATACAATGTTCTCCCCCTCTCTTGTGGAGATCTATTCGATGTAATCTTCTTTTTGCGGTGTGTTTGTTGAGACTGATGAATTGTGGGTTTATGATCCAGCTTATCTATGAATAATATTTGAATCTTCTCTGAATTCTTTTATGTATGATTGAGTTATCTTTGCAAGTCTCTTCGAATTATCCGTTTGGTTTGGCCAACTAGATTGGTAGTCCTTGCAATGGGAGAAGTGCTTAGCTTTGGGTTCGATCTTGCGGTGTCCTTACCCAGTGACAGAAAGGGTTGCAAGGCACGTATTGTATTGTTGCCATCAAGGATAACAAGATGGGATTTTTATCATATTGCATGAAGTTATCCATGTACATCATGTCATCTTGCTTAAGACGTTACTCTGTTTTTAACTTAATACTCTAGATGCATGTTGGATAGCGGTCAATGAGTGGAGTAATAGTAGTAGATGCAGAATCGTTTCGGTTTACTTGTCTCGGACGTGATGCCTATATACATGATCATACCTAGATATACTCATAACTATGCTCAATTCTATCAATTGCTCAACAGTAATTTGTTCACCCACCGTAGAATACTTATGCTCTTGAGAGAAGTCACTACTTAAACCTATGGCCCCCGGGTCTATTCTCATCATATCAATCTCCATTACTTTAATACTTGCTTTCTTTTTACTTTGCCTTTTAGTTTTCACTTTGCATCTCTATATCAAAAATACCAAAAATATTATTTATCATCTCTATCAGATCTCACCCTCGTAAGTGACAGTGAAGGGATTGACAACCCCTAATCGCGTTGGTTGTGAGTAGCTATCGTTTTGTGCAGGTACGAGGGACTTGTGCGTGGCCTCCTACTGGATTGATACCTAGGTTCTCCAAAACCGAGGGAAATACTTACGCTACTTTACTGCATCATCCTCTCCTCTTCAGGGAAATCCAACGCAGTGCTCAAGAGGTAGCAAGAAGAATTTCTGGCACCGTTGCCGAGGAGTTTGCGCAAAAGTCAACCATACCAAGTACCCATCACAATCCCTATCTCTCGCATTACATTATTTGTCTCTCGTTTTCCTCTCCCCCACTTCACCCTTGCCGTTTTATTCACCCTCTCTTTCCCAATCTCCTCCTCTTTTTCCCTTTCGCCTTTTTCTCGTTTGCCTTTTCGTTTGGTCGTGTGTTGGATTGCTTGTTTGTCGCGATGGCTCAAGATGCTACCAAATTGTGTGACCTCACCAATACCAATAATAATGATTTCCTTAGCACTCCGATTGCTCCTCTTGCCAACACTGAATCTTGTGAAATCAGTACTGCTTTGTTGAATCTTGTTATGAAAGATCAATTCGCCGGCCTTCCTAGTGAAGATGCCGCTACTCATCTGAATAGCTTCGTTGATTTATGTGATATGCAAAAGAAAAAATATGTCGATAATGATGTCGTTAAATTGAAGCTATTTCCTTTTTTGCTTAGAGATCATGCTAAAGCGTGGTTTTCATCTTTGCCTAAAAATAGTATTGATTCTTGGAACAAATGCAAAGATGCTTTTATCTCTAAGTAATTTCCTCCCGCTAAGATTATCTCTCTTAGGAACGATATTATGAATTTTAAGCAACTTGATCATGAACATGTTGCACAAGCTTGGGAGAGAATGAAATTAATGATACGTAATTGTCCTACTCATGGTTTGAACTTGTGGATGATTATACAAAAAATTTATGCCGGATTGAATTTTTCTTCTAGAAATCTTTTAGATTCAGCCGCAGGAGGCACTTTTATGGAAATCACTCTAGGAGATGCTACTAAACTTCTAGATAATATTATGGTAAATTATTCTCAATGGCATACTGAAAGATCTACTAATAAAAAAGTGCATGCGATATAAGAAATTAATGTTTTGAGTGAAAAGATGGATGAACTTATGAAATTATTTGCTACTAAGAGTGTTTCTTCTGATCCTAATGATATGCCCTTGTCTACTTTGATTGAGAATAATAATGAATTGATGGATGTGAATTTTGTTGGTAGGAATAATTTTGGTAACAACGGGTATAGAGGGAATTTTAATCCTAGGCCTTTTCCTAGTAATCCTTCTAATAATTATGGAAATTCCTACAACAACTCTTATGGAAATTTTAATAAGATGCCCTCTGAATTTGAGAGTAGTGTTAAAGAGTTTATGAATTCACAAAAGAATTTTAATGCTTTGCTTGAAGAGAAATTGCTTAAAGTTGATGATTTGGCTAGGAATGTTGATAGAATTTCTCTTGAATTTGATTCTCTAAAGCTTAGATCTATTCCTCCTAAACATGATATCAATGAGTCTCTCAAAGCTATGAGAATTTCCATTGATGAGTGCAAAGAAAGAACCGCTAGCATGCGTGCTTCCAAAGATACCTTTATTAAAGCGTGTTCTTCCAATTCCTATGAAAATCAAGATGAAGATCTAAAAGTTATTGATGTGTCCCCTATTAAATCTTTTTTTTGCAATATGAATCTTGATTAAACCGAATATGATCTTCCTTTACCTAGAAGGCGTTTTAAGAATTCAGAGTTTTTAGACCTTGATAATGAAATTGATGAAAGTGGGATTGAAAGAAATAAAAACCTAGATGTTGCTAAACCCACTATTTTTGATCTCAAGGAATTTAATTATGAAAATTGCTCTCTAGTTGATTGTATTTCCTTGTTGCAATCCGTGCTAAATTCTCCTCATGCTTATAGTCAAAATAAGGCCTTTACCGAACACATTGTTGATGCCTTGATGCAATCTTATGAAGAAAAACTTGAGTTGAAAGTTTCTATCCCTAGAAAACTCTATGATGAGTGGGAACCTACTATTAAAATAAAAATTAAAAATTACGAGTTTCATGCCTTGTGTGATTTGGGTGCTAGTGTCTCCACTATTCCCAAAACTTTGTGTGATTTGCTAGATTTCCGTGACTTTGAAGATTGCTCTCTAAACATGCATCTTGCGAATTCCACTATTAAAAAGCCTATGGGAAGAATAAATGATGTTCTTATTGTTGCAAATAGGAATTATGTGCCCATAGATTTTATCGTTCTTGATATAGATTGCAATCCTTCATATCCTATTATTCTTGTTAGACCTTTCCTTAGAACGATTGGTGCGATTATTGATATGAAGGAAGGAAATATTAGATTCCAATTTCCCTTAAATAAGGGCATGGAGCACTTCCCTAGAAAGAAAATAAAATTACCTTATGAATCTATCATGAGAGCCACTTATGGATTGCCTACCAAAGATGGCAAAACCTAGATCTATCCTTGCTTTTATGCCTAGCTAGGGGCGTTAAACGATAGCGCTTGTTGGGAGGCAACCCAATTTTATTTTTTATTTTTTTTGTTTTTGCTTCTGTTTAGGAATAAATAATCTATCTAGACTCTGCTTAGATGTGGTTTTATGTTTTAATTAGTGTTTGTGCCAAGTAGAACCTATAGGATAACCTACGATGATAGTTGATTTGATTCTGCTGAAAAATAGAAACTTTGCGCGCACGAACATAATTTTGTTAAAGCACAGAAACGTGATTTTGCGTTGATTCTTTTTTATGCTGTTCAATAGACAAATTGTCCAGGACTTCCTATTTTGGTAGAATTTTTAGAGTTCCAGAAGTTTGCGTTAGTTACAGATTACTACAGACTATTCTGTTTTTGACAGATTCTATTTTGCGTGTGTTGTTTGCTAATTTTGATGAATCTATGGCTAGTAAAATAGTTTATATTCCATAGAGAAGTTGGAATACAGTAGGTTTAACACCAATATAAATAAAGAATGAGTTCATTACAGTACCTTAAAGTAGTCTTTTGTTTTCTTTCACTAACGGAGCTCACGAGATTTCTATTGAGTTTTGTGTTGTGAAGTTTTCAAGTTTTGGGTGAATTCTTTTGATGGATTATGGAACAAGGAGTGGCAAGAGCCTAAGCTTGGGGATGCCCATGGCACCCCCAAGATAATCCAATGACACCAAAAAGTCAAAGCTTGGGGTTGCCCCGGAAGGCATCCCCTCTTTCGTCTACTTCCATCGGTAATTTACTTGGAGCTATATTTTTATTCACCACATGATATGTGTTTTGCTTGGAGCGTCTTGTATTATTTGCGTCTTTGCTTGTTAGTTTACCACAATCATCCTTGCTGTACACACATTTTGAGAGAGACATACATGAATTGGAATTTGTTAGAATACTCTTTGTGCTTCAGTTATATCTTTTGAGCTTGATAGTTTGGCTCATAGTGCTTCACTTATATCTTTTGAGCGTGATAATTTTGCTCTAGTACTTCACTTAGATCTTTTAGAGCATGGTGGTGGATTTATTTTATAGAAACTATTGATCTCTCATGCTTCACTTAGATTATTTTGAGAGTCGTTAATAGCATGGTAATTTGCTTAATGTTAATATACTTGGTATTCAAGATATGTGAAACTTTCTTTTGAGTGCGTTGAATACTAAGATAAGTTTGATGCTTGATAATTGTTTTGAGATATGGAGGTGATAATGTCAAAGTCGTGCTAGTTGAGTAATTGTGAATTTGAGAAATGCTTGTGTTGAAGTTTGCAAGTCCCATAGCATGCACGTATGGTCAAATTTGTGTAACAAATTTGAAATATGAAGTGTACCTGGCTTGTGCATCCTTATGAATGGCGGTCAGGGACGAGCGATGATCTTTTCCTACCAATCTATCCCCCTAGGAGCATGCGCGTAGTACTTGATTTTTGATGACTTCTAAATTTTTGCAATAAGTATATGAGTTCTTTTGACTAATGTTGAGTCCATGGATTATACGCACTCTCACCTTTCCGCCTTTGCTAGCCTCTTCGGTACCGTGCATTGCCCTTTGTCACCTTGAGAGTTGGTGCAAACTTCGCCGGTGCATCCAAACCCCATCATACGATACGCTCTATCACACATAAACCTCCTTATATCTTCCTCAAAACAGCCACCATACCTACCTATCATGGCATTTCCATAGCCATTCCGAGATATATTGCCATGCAACTTCCATCATCATATTCATGACATACATTACTTTTGTCATATTGCCATTGCATGATCATGTAGTTGACATTGTATTTGTGGCAAAGCCACCATGCATTATTTTTCATACATGTCACTCTTGATTCATTGCACCATCCCGGTACACCGCCGGAGGCATTCATATAGAGTCATATCTTGTTCTAAGTTTCGAGTTGTAATCCTTATGTTGTAATCAATAGAAGTGTGATGATCATCATTATTAGAGCATTGCCCAAAAAAAAGAGAAAGGCCAAAAGAAAAAAAGAAGGCCCAAAAAAAATAAAAAATAAAAAGGGCAATGCTACTATCTCTTTTTCCACACTTGTGCTTCAAAGTAGCACCTTGTTCTTCATGTAGTGAGTCTCATATATTGTGCTTCAAAGTAGCACCTTGTTCTTCATGTAGTGAGTCTCATATATTGTGCTTCAAAGTAGCACCTTATTCTTCATGTAGTGAGTCTCGTAAGTTGTCTTTTTATACTAGTGGGAATTTTTCATTATAGAACTTGGCTTATATATTCCTACGATGGGCTTCCTCAAATGCCCTAGGTCTTCATGAGCAAGCAAGTTGGATGCACACCCACTAGTTTTCTTTTGTTGAGCATTCATAGCTCTAGTGCATCCGTTGCATGGCAATCCCTACTCCTCATGTTGACATCAATTAATTAGCATCTCCATAGCCCATTGATTATCCTCGTCAATGTGGGACTTTCTCCTTTTTTGTCTTCTCCACACAATCCCCTTCATCATATTCTATTCCACACATAGTGCTATATCCATGGCTAACGCTCATATATTGCGTGAAGGTTGAAAAAGTTTGAGATTATTTAAGTCTGAAACAATTGCTTGGCTTGTCATCGGGGGTATAGAAGTTGGGAACATCTTTGTGTGACGAAAATGAAGAATAGCCTAACTATATGATTTTGTAGGGATGACCTTTCTTTAGCCATGCTATTTTTAGAATACATGATTGCTTTGATTAGTATACTTGAAGTATTATTACTTTTATGTCAATATGAACTTTTGTCTTGAATCTTTCGGATATGAATATTCATACTACAATTAAGGATATTTACATTGAAATTATGTCAAAGTATCACTCCACATCAAAAATTCTTTTTTATCATTTACCTACTCGAGGACGAGTAGGAATTAAGCTTGGGGATGCCTGATACGTCTCCAACGTATCTATAATTTTTGATTGCTCCATGCTACTTCATCTACTGTTTTGGATTATATTGGGCTTTATTTTCCACTTTTATATTATTTTTGGGACTAACCTATTAACCGGAGGCCCAGCCTAGAATTTCTTTTTTTTTGCCTACTTTATCAAACGGAGTCCAAACGGAATGAAACCTTCGGGAACATGATTTTCTCACCGAACGTCATCCAGGAGACTTGGACCCTGCTCCAAGGAACAACCGAGGCGGTCACGAGGGTGGGGGGCGGGCCCCCTACCTCGTGGGTCCCCTGTTGCTCCACCGACGTACTCCTTCCTCCTATATATACCTACGTACCCCCAACAAATCAAATACGGAGCCAAAAACCTAATTCCACCGCCGCAACTTTCCGTATCCACAAGATCCCATCTTGGGGCCTGTTCCGGAGCTTCACCAGAGGGGGCATCCACCACGGAGGGCTTCTACATCAACACCACAACCTCTCCGATGAAGTGTGAGTAGTTTACTTCAGACCTTTGTGTCCATAGTCAGTAGCTAGATGGCTTCTTCTCTCTTTTTGGATCTCAATACAATGTTCTCCCCCTCTCTTGTGGAGATCTATTCGATGTAATCTTCTTTTTGCGGTGTGTTTGTTGAGACCGATGAATTGTGGGCTTATGATCCAGCTTATCTATGAATAATATTTTAATCTTCTCTGAATTCTTTTATGTATGATTGAGTTATCTTTGCAAGTCTCTTCGAATTATCCGTTTTGTTTGGCCAACTAGATTGGTAGTTCTTCTAATGGGAAAAGTGCTTAGCTTTGGGTTCGATCTTGCGGTGTCCTTACCCAGTGACAGAAAGGGTTGCAAGGCACGTATTGTATTGTTGCCATCGAGGATAACAAGATGTGGTTTTTATCATATTGCATGAAGTTATCCCTCTACATCATGTCATCTTGTTTAAGGCGTTACTCTGTTTTTAACTTAATACTCTAGATGCATGCTGGATAGCGGTCGATGAGTGGAGTAATAGTAGTAGATGCAGAATCGTTTCGGTTTACTTGTCTTGGACGTGATGCCTATATACATGATCATACCTAGATATACTCATAACTATGCTCAATTCTATCAATTGCTCAATAGTAATTTGTTCACCCACCGTAGAATACTTATGCTCTTGAGAGAAGCCACTAGTAAAACCTATGGCCCCCGGGTCTATTCTCATGATATCAATCTCCATTAGTTTAATACTTGCTTTGTTTTTACTTTGCCTTTTACTTTTCACTTTGCATCTCTATATCAAAAATACCAAAAATATTATTTATCATCTCTATCAGATCTCACCCTCGTAAGTGACCGTGAAGGGATTGACAACCCCTAATCGCGTTGGTTGCGAGTAGCTATCATTTTGTGTAGGTACGAGGGACTTGTGCGTGGCCTCCTACTGGATTGATACCTTGGTTCTCAAAAACTGAGGGAAATACTTACGCTACTTTACTGCATCATCCTCTCCTCTTCGGGGAAATCCAACACAGTGCTCAAGAGGTAGCAGCACTCCCCTTGGTAACTGCCAAGCTTGGGGGAGGTGCCCTGGTATCGTATCACCATCACAACTCCTATCTTTACCGTTTTTCTTAGTTCGATCCCTTTAGTAGTATCTTGATTTAGTAGAATAAAGTCTTGGCATGATCTAGTTTTGAGTTTTGCTTTACGATCCCTCTATGTAATCGAGTCCGTGAGCTATCTATATAATAAAGATTAGTGTTGAGTCAAGGGCTTGATTATTTTGCCATGATCTTGGGTGAATAGAAGGAAGAAAAAGAATAAAAAGAAACAAATAGTTCATATTGATCTTATTGAGAGTAATGACTTCACATAAAAAAGAGTATGATGATCAAAAGTTGTTGGGAGTTGGCAAATATAGCCTTGGTCATCGTTGCAATTAATAGGAAGTAGTAAGGGAAGAGAGGTTTCACATATAGATATATTATCATTGACATCTCTTATGATTGGGAGCACTCATTAAAATATGACATGCATAAGAGATGTCAATGATAATATATCTATATGTGAAACCTCTCTTCCCTTACTACTTCCTATTAATGAGTTATGTTTTCTTACATCTGAGATAAAGTATGATGTCATGGATCCTCTAACGTGTTGAGCTTGCCTTTCCCCCTCATGCTAGCCAAATTCTTAGCACCAAGTGGAAATACTACTTGTGCTTCCAAATACCATTGAACCAGTTTTGCCATGAGAGTCCACCATATCTACCTATGGGTTGAGTAAGATCCTTCAAGTAAGTTGTCATTGGTGCAAGCAATAAAAATTGCTCTCTAAATATGCATGACTTATTAGTGCAGAGAAAATAAGCTTTGTACGACCTTGTTGTGGAAGTAATAAAAGCGACGGACTGCATAATAAAGGTCCACATACAAGGGGCAATATAAAGTGACGTTCTTTGGCATTAATATTTTGTGCATCAACCCTAAACGCGAATGACAACCTCTGCTTCCCTCTCCGAAGGGCCTATCTTTTATTACTATCCTCTACTTTATGCAAGAGTCACGGTGATCTTCACCTTTCCTTTTTCATTTTATCCTTTAGCAAGCTCAGCATGTTGGAAAGAACATGATATATATATATATATATATAATTGGATGTAGGGGAGCATGAATTATTATTGTTGACATTACCCTTGAGGTAAAAGGTTGTGGGAAAAAACTATAAGCCCCTATCTTTCTTTGTGTTCGATTAAAAATCCGTAACCATAAGTATTGCGTGAGTGTTAGCAATTATGAAGGACTAAGTGATAGTTGAATATGTGGACTTGCTTTTAAGCTCTGACATAGACTCTTTCCGATCTTATGATAAATTGCAATTGCTTCAATGACTGAGGTTATAATTTGTTGGTGCTCAATAAGGTTTCTGATTCATACTTTTGCATTGTGAAAAGATCATCACTTGAACATGAGTAATCATAGGACAAAATCTATACATGTTGATGTTATGGAAATAATCATGATGCCTTCATGTCCGTATTTTATTTTATTTTATCGACGCCTCTACCTCTAAACATGAGGACATATTTATTGTTATCGGCTTTTCGCTTGAGGACAAGCGAGGTCTAAGCTTGGGGGAGTTGATACGTCCATTTTGCATCATGCTTTTATATCAATATTTATTTCATTAAGGGCTGTTATTTCACGTTATGTCACAATACTTATGGGTACTCTCTCTTATTTTACAAGGTTTACATGAAGAGGGAGAATGCCGGCAGCTGGAATTCTGGGCTGAAAAAGGAGCAAATATTGGAGACCTATTCTGCGCAACTCCAAAAGTCCTGAAACTCCACGGAATATCTTAAAATAAATAAAGAAAAATCATCGCCAAAGATGAAGGCCAGGGGGCCCACACCCTGCTCACGAGGGTGGGGGCGCCCCCCTGGGGCGCGCCCCCTACCTCATGGGCCCCCTGGTGGCTCTCCGACTCCCATCTTCTCCTATATGAGGTCTTTCGATGAGAAAAAAACATTAAGCAACCTTTCGGGACGAGACTCGGCCTCCACGAGGCGAAACCTTGGCGGAACCAATCTAGGGCTCCGGCAGAGCTGTTCTGTCGGGGACACTTACCTCCGGGAGGGGGAAATCATCACCAACGTCATCACCAACGATCCTCTCATCAGGAGAGGGAAATCTCCATCAACATCTTCACCAGGACCATCTCATCTCCAAACCCTAGTTCATCTCTTGTATCCAATTCTTATCTCCAAGTCCGGGATTGGTGCTAGTAGGTTGCTAGTAGTGTTGATTACTCCTTGTAGTTGATGCTAGTTGGTTTAATTGGTGGAAGATCATATGTTCAGATCCTTTATGCATATTATCACCCCTCTGATTATGAACATGAATATGCTTTGTGAGTAGTTACGTTTGGTCCTGAGGACAATGGAGAAGTCTTGCTATTAGTAGTCATGTGAATTTGGTATTCGTTCGATATTTTGATGAGATGTATGTTGTCTAGCCTCTAGTGGTGTTATGTGAACGTCGACTACATAACACTTCACCATTATTTGGGCCTAGAGGAAGGCATTGGAAAGTAATAAGTAGATGATGGGTTGCTACAGTGACAGAAGCTTAAACCCTAGTTTATGCGTTGCTTCGTAAGGGGCTGATTTGGATCCATATGTTTCATGCTATGGTTAGGTTTACCTTAATACTTTTGTTGTAGTTGCGGATGCTTGCAATAGAGGTTAATCATAAAAGGGATGCTTGTTCAAGTAAGAACAGCACCCAAGCACCGGTCCACACACATATCAAATTATCAAAGTACCGAACGCGAATCATATGAGCGTGATGAAAACTAGCTTGACGATATTCCCATGTGTCCTCGGGAGTGCTTTTTCTATTATAAGAGTTTGTCCAGGTTTGTCCTTTGCTATAAAAAGGATTGGGCCACCTTGCTTCTCTTTATTTACCTTTGTTACTTGTTGCTCGTTACGATTTATCTTATCACAAAACTATCTGTTACTACTTATTTCAGTACTTGCATAGAATACCTTGCTGAAAACCGCTTATCATTTCCTTCTGCTCCTCGTTGGGTTCGACACTCTTACTTATCAAAGGACTACGATAGATCCCCTATACTTGTGGGTCATCAGCCGCTGGGCTTGAGGTCGTCGACGAACCGAGCGCTAGTGGCGGCACCCAAGAGGAGCAGCTCCTCCAGGTATGAGTGCCAGCTTCAACAAGCTGCAGCCGCTCCACCGCGCCCGTTGGACAAGGCGAAGTCCAAGGAGGCGGTGGCACACAAGGTGGAATCCGACCTCGTGGAGCGCATCGCTGAGGCATTGGCTTGGTTCCACCAGGCCCACGAGGAGCTGAAGGCCGCCCAAGACCAGCTGGCGTAGCGCGACCTGGAACTCCTCCAAAAGCAGGTCGACTTTGAGAAGGCCCGGGAGGAAGCGAGGGAGGAGGCCTCCAAGGCCGAGGCCATCCGGTCTTAGCGCGAGGCCGAGCTGAACTCCCAGGAGGAGGATCTTGTCGCCCATGAGATGATGCTTGCCGCTATGCTCCGCGGCAAGGACGAGGAGGTCGAGAAGCTTGCCGCGGCGCGGACCCAAGAGCTGGAGCATAAGCACAGGGAAGTGCTCAATGCCCAGGCCCTGGCCACGACAACAAGGTGAAGGAGCTGGAGGCGGAGCGGGACGGCCTGGCGAAGCAAATCCTAGAGCTGTCCTCGGAGAAGAACACGCTCAATGAGGCTCTGGTCGAAGCGCATTCCGCGGTCCTCAGCAAGGCTGGGCTGCTCTCCACAACGACACCATCAAGGACCTAATTAAAGCTCAAGCTGGTGAGCCTTGAGGGGGCGCTTTCTGAGGCCCAGACTCGGGAAGGAGCCCTAACCAAGGGCCTGGCGGAGGAGAAGCAGCTGCGGAAGAACGACGCCGCCAACCACGCAAATTCCGTGAAGGGCGACAAAATCTGGACCAACCGCCTCGCCGACGTTGCCAACAGGATCACCAAGCAGCTGGCCGACATGAAGATGCTGGAAGTGAGGTATGCCCCAGAACCGGGCACGAGCCCCCATGCCAAGCTGACCTTGTTCTTCTAGGGCGTCCTTGGTGCCCTGGAACGGCTCGACTCCAACCGGGCGAGCTCCTTGGCCAACGAGTCCCGGATGATTTGACAGGGTGCCATGACCAAGGTTCTCACCAAGCTGGCATTCTGGAACCCCGACCTCGACTTCGACGCCGTGCTAGACAGCTTGCCGAGCGATGCAGACCTCTCGGGGGCCAAGGAGCGCATCGAGCCCATCATCAGCCGCGTCGGCGGAATCCAGAGGTTGGAGGGTCAGCATCGGGACTAGGCGCCCCATTTCTTATTGCCGCTGCAGGTTCATGACCAAGACAATCCACATCTTTAGTTAGAACCGCAGCAACAATTGGTGTAATATAACTCTACAATACTTTTAATATGATGCATGTTATTTACCTGTTTAACCTTTCTCTGTACGTCCACCCTACGCTTAGTGGGTAGGCTTCCCGGCGCGTAAACCCAAACCGCTACGCTTCGAAGGACGGATCCTTTAGTGGACGACAGGGTGTGCTTGCCGCCGTGCAAACCACCTTGCCGTTCTTAGTGTGGCCGCTCGAATTGCCGAGCGGACTTGAGGCAGAGCGAGAGCGTTGCCGGTAGCGAAAGGCCACCCAGCCGCTCTCGGCGCAGCCGCTCGATCTGTTGAGCAGACACGAAACAGACCAAGAGCATTGCCGATAACGGAAGGGCTCCACTGCGTGCATGTTTCCCATACAGAGGAAAGATCTCCGAGGAAGATAGCCTTATATAAGAAGGAATTATTCGAAGTTTTTGCATGCCTTAGCTTTTTCTGTCATCGCGCGAACGCTTGCCGCATTCGCCGACGGGGCTACTCACTTGGTCGCCTTCTTCCTCGAAAGCCATGTTGATGAAGAGCTGTGCTACTAGCTACTAAACCAGATGCTCACTACCTCTGCGCCCCCTACCTGGCGCGCCAAAGATGTCGGTGGGAAACGACACCTATGGGATCACAAGAATCCCTACTATGGTTGTGGGGCGCTGGTTTGTGAGGAGAGCAGGATCAGCAGTCAGTACGAGCACACAGGTCGTTCACCCAGGTTTGGGCCGCAGAGATGCGTAATACCCTAGTCCTGCTTGGATGTGTGTATTTGTGTTCCTGAGGTTCTTGAACTAGTTATAGGGAGCGTAACTTGTCCAAAAGTCTGAATCCTTCTCCTGGATGCCTCGGGCCTCCTTTTATAGGCAAGGTGATCGCCACAGTGGCACACAAGAGGTGGCATCGGGGTATTGTGATTAAGTCTATCTCTTGCCATTACGGGACAAAGTGCATTTAATGCGCCCCTGACGTGTCCCCTCCACTTTACCGCCACTTTGCCCTGCCTCGACACGCGCTTGGGCCAGCGGGGCGGTCAGCGCCATGTAGGCTGGCAGGCTGCTGAGGTGGTGTGGTGGTAGGCCCTTCACGAAGATTTTCATGCCACCACGTAGGCATGCGCTGAGTTGGCTGAGAAGCCTTGTGCCGACGCGTAGGTGCCTGTCCAGCTGGTGGGCTGGCAGCTGCATGGGAGCAGTGGCAAAAAGCTGGCGGGTGCGGGCCTGGCCGTGGCCTCGCGGATGTCCTCGGCAAGGGCCTTGCTGGGGCCCCGGCAAGGGTCTTGCCGCGGCGTTGCGGTCGTCCCCGACAAGGGTCTTGCTGGGGGGTCTTGTGGGTTTCCTCGGCGAGGATCTCGCCGAGGTTCACTGTCTTCTACTCTTCTGATTTGAAGTGTTCTTGTATTCACAAAGATCTGCATGCCACCATGGAGGCGCCTCCTGAGCCCATGTCCCAACGTTGTCGGTGACGCGGGAGAAACTGGGGCCCAAGGGTGGCGCGCCCTGCTGGCATCAGGTAGGCTGCCCCGGCAAGGGCCTTGCCGGGGCCGTGGGGGCTGCCCCGGCAAGGACCTTGCTGGGGGAAACCACTTTGCCTTCTGGCTCTTTATGCTTCTATCTTGGCGTTGCTTTGATTCTGTGTTGTGGCTCTGATTTCCTGTCTCTGCCCTGCTTAAGTGTGGCCGTCCGCACGGCTCTGACTGCCCGTGCACATATAAGGGGTACAAAAGAGCGCCCCTACTTTGGTACACCAACACCCCATCACCGACCCCCTCCGACCTCGAGGTGAGACCAGCCACCCCATGTTGTTAATTTAATTTAGGTGTTTTAGGTGTTTATTCTTAGAATAGTGTAGTATGAACCCTAGTTATGGTCGAACCATGTTCAAAATGTAGGTTTTTAATTAGGTGTAGTTCATAGAATTTAGGTGTTTTAGGTGTATTTAACAGAATTCTAGGTTGATTTGTTTTGAAGTGGACATGTCATATTTTGAACATGTCACATTTGTTGTTATTTTTTTCGTTAAAGCATTTATTCCTGCATCGACGTTGACAATGCCTATCCCACATCCTCGTCATTGACTCGGCGGAGGAGGCCTACTTGATCAGAGGGGCCATGTCTAGGACTGGGCTCCGTCGGGCTAGTACTGGGAGGTGCTATCTTCCAGGGGGCGCAGCTTGGTGAGGAGACAGCCCGTCGTTGACCCGAACCTTCTTTGGTGGCGGTCGTGTGGGCCACTGGCGATGCGGAGGCTTTCGTCCTTCGCGGAGGTGGTACGTCACCGTGTCAGCGAGGAGGACGAGCACGTCCGTCGCTACATGGTTGTGTTGGAGGGCAGGTTCGACAATACCTGGCAGGTTCTTCACGAATCTCACTGGAGCTATGATCCTGTGATGGTTCCTTCTCTTTGGGTGTCCACCTCCAGCGCCAATACTTGTCGTTCGCTAGGGTTCTAGATGTATCAGTGATGTTATATGTATGATACTATTCAAGATGTATTAGTGATAATATTCGATGATGTACGGACGCAAGAGATGATTTAGTTTTTATTATTGAATGCATGCTAATTTGAATACTAATTTTGAAATGTTTATTTTTGCTTATTCTTGATAATATTCGACGATGTACGGAGCCCCTGCATCATCCCCGTCGTCATCCCCGTCACAGACCCCCTCTGACCTCGAGGTGACCATCAAGTTTGAATTCTCATATGATGTAGACATAAACATGTATATCTTGTGTTGCTCAAATAGGATATGTGCTTGCCCAAGTGGCCGACCATGTTTGGAGGTAACACCTCCGAGAGGCCTATGTTTTGCCGGAGTGTTGATTAATTTCTTTTCCGGCAAATTTTAGGCACTCGATATGTCCTTTTTTAGCAAAGGTCATGCCAGATTTTTTCGTGAATTTTGGCATGTCTTGTGCTAGAATATGTAGGAAATATCGAGTGGCCTGGATTTTCTAGAAAGATAATTAAACGACATTTCGGGTTGACTTTAAGTCTATCGAGGCTCCATACATGACAATCAAAAAATGAGTGAGGGAGAAAGTCTGCACCATATATGAGAGAGGAAGAATCCTGACTGTTGTCGTGGGGGTCGTTTCTCCTTCTTCTCCTTGTGCTAGACCTTTGTTATGCACTAGGGGAAGGAGGAGTAACAACCATCACCGACGATCGAAAAATCAGTGAGGGAGTGTGTCCATCATATATGAGAGAAGAAGAATGTCGACTGTTGTCGTGGGGGTCGCTTCTCCTTCGTTTCCATGTGCTAGACATTTTGGTTTAATGCACTCGGGGATGAAGGGAGGAGTGACCATCACCAACAGTCAAATATATACACCACGCGAGCTGAGAGTTTTCAAAAAGACTCGACAGACCGATAGTTAACCCGTGCTGAATGATAATGATCTAATTTAGTTTTTGTAGTACATATATTGAATTTTAGAAGTTTAATTTTTGAATTATGAACATAGGAAATGCCATCGAACGACGAAAGTCCCGCGGAGTGCTCCTGGTGCGGCGACTGAGGGCGTCCTGGACTGTGGGGTCCTCAGGGAGCCGGCCTATGTTACATGGATCAGACTGATGGGCGTGAAGATACGAGATAGAAGGCCTTCTCCCGTGTCCGGATGGGACTCTCCTTTGCGTGGATGGCAAGCTTGGCGTCTGGATGTATAGTTTCCTTCCTCCATAAACCGACTTTGTACAACCCTAGTCCCCTCCGGTGCCTATATAAACCGGAGGGCATAGTCCATAGAGACAATCATAATCATACATGCTAGACATCTAGGGTTTAGCCATCATGATCTCGAGGTAGATCAACTCTTGTAACCCCTATACTCATCAAAGTCAATCAAGCAGGAAGTAGGGTCTTACCTCCATTAAGAGGGCCCAAAGCTGGGTAAACATCGTGTCCCCTTCCTCCTGTTACCTTCGATCCTTAGACGCACAGTTCGGAACCCCCTACCCGAGATCTGCCGGTTTTGACACCGACATTGGTGCTTTCATTGAGAGTTCCACTGTGGCATCACTAGAAGGCTCGATGTCTCCATCGATCATCTACAACAATACCGCCTCGAGGGAGATTTTTCTTCCCGGCAAATTTTTTGTATTTGGCGGCTTCACACTGCGTGCCAACTCGATTGGCCATCTGGAGTAGATCGACAACTATGTCCCTGGTCATTAGACCAGTTTTGGAAATCTAAACTATGTCACTGACATCCGAGGAGACTTGATCTTCCAAGGATTCGCGGCCCCAGTCACCGCTCTGGCCTTAGATCTGGAGCGCAATACCAGGTCCGAAGACGGGAGTTTAAAGCCCGCCGGACTCTCTACGGCTATGGAGCCTGGCACCGGAGAACTGGAGGGTATTGCATCACTGGCAGGCCTGGAGTCACGCCAGGACCCCTCTATCCTCATGAAGCCGGACTTGCCTCCGGACACCAACTCTGAGCTCTCGAGATCTGCGTCATATGAGTTTGACCAGGGAACTTCTGTCCCGCCCTGCTCCATGGACTCTTGCTTCCCTGTCCAATCCTCACTCTTAAACAAGGCCCTGGACTTAAAGCGATCTCTCGCCATTGTAGAAGAATCTCTACCAAACTACGCCCAGCCCACACTAGGGGCTAAGAGCGGGGAATTTTACGTTCCACCCACCACCCACTTCATAGCCACTGTCGAGGACTTAAACGACATGCTCGATTATGCTTCCGAAGACATCGACGTCATGGACGACGATGCAATATAAGAGCAAGGCCAGAACCCGCCGTTTACCGGACGCTAGACGACCACTTCCACATATGACGTATACATGGTGGACACACCCAAAGAGTACGACGACGAAGGTGGGAAGGATCCAGTCAAGGACAAGCCTCCCATGGCACCACCAAAGCGTCGACGTCAGCGGCGCCGCTCGAAATCGCGCCACAAAAAAGACAGCAATACCAGCACCGGAGAGAACAATACTCCGGATAACACCGAAGATCAAGAAGCCCCTATCGAACCAACATCCGAGCATCATGATTGGGAGGATGGGTAAGTCAACTCGGATGATCCTATCGGGAATGAGGGCTCAGAGGATAGTAACTACTTACCGATCTCCAAAGAGGACGAGAGCCTCGGCGATGAAGATTTCATCGTGCCAGAGGAACCCCTCTAACAAGCACTACAAAAAAAAGACACATCCGTGACATTTTGGGCCAAACGATTTTTTTTTTCTGTCATACATATGACACTTCTATGACGATAATTGTGACAAAACCCGGTATCATCATAGATGTGGTGGGCTCCTACTTCTATGACAAAAAATCATGACAAAAAATGGGCTTTTCGTCCTGGGCGGGCCAGAGATGCAGCTGCATGACATTCTTTGGGCCGTCCATGACGGAAAAACCGTGGTAGAAGCGAGGACGAGGAAAATTTCGGGAAGTTGCCGGTTACGGTGGGTGGTCGGGGGCCGAGCGATGCGCATTTATCTCGTACACGTACGCGCGTGTGTGCGAGGCGTTGGCTCTAGCTGAACCCGAGCGAGGCGTTGGGCTCTAACTGAACCTGGGCGATTGCACTGCAGGCTATGCATTACTGAACCCGAGCGATCGATTCCTTCGCTACTGCTGCTAACTAAAGCCGATCGATGCTGCCTCTCTAGATGAACAGCGAGCGTTTGCGAGGGGGGGGGGTTGGATGAACAGTGAGCGGTGGGAGTGGATGAACAGGACCCGTGGCGTCGCCTCTGGATGAACAGGACACAGATCGATCGAGCCGGTTGGGGATGGATGAACAGGACGACCCCGTGGAGGGCTGGATGAACAGTAGACGGTGGAGGGGTGGATGAGTAGTAGCCCGTGGAGGGGTGGTTGAACAGGAGCCCGTGGAGAGGGGTGGTTGAACAGTAGCCGGTGGAGTAGCACGCGGTGGAGGCTGGATGAACAGGAGCCCGTGGATGAACAGTCACAGGTGGAGGCTGGAGGAGGTCGGCGGTGGATGAACAGTAGCACGTGGAGGCTGGAGGAGGTCGACGGTGGAGATGAACAGTATCCCGTGGAGTCCCGTTTTGCGGTACGCCACACCCCTCCCGATGAACAGGACCCCCGTTTCGACCGTAGCGCTCCAACACAAGTCCGTTCATCCATTTTGCGGTATGACACACCCCTCCCGATCAACAGGACCTCCGTTTCGACCGTAGGAGGTATGTTTCCTCCGTTTTGTGGTACGCCACACCCCTCCCGATCAACAGGACCCTGTTTCGAATGTGGCCGGTCGAACACAAGGTCGTTTCCTCCGTTCTGCGGTACGCCAGGCCTCGTTTCCATCGCCTATTCCGTCCAAGCCCTCCCGATGAACAAGACCACGCATTCCGTTCCGACCCAGCCGATTGGCTCCCCATGAACACGACGACGACACTGTTTCTCTGTTCCGACCCAGCCAATGTACACGAGCCCTGGCCGTACGTATATATGCGCGAGTAGGCGTTTGAGACCCCGCCCGTATGTACACATATGTGGCCGTATTTTCTTTCTTGCACCCTGGCCGTTGTACGTACGTGTACATGCTAAGTCTGTGCCTCTACTACGACACGTGCGCGCCTCTACTACCACACGTGCGCGCCTCTACATCCACCAGTATGTACGTACACGTTCGCGACCAGAATGACAACGCTACGTCTGCTTAGACCAGGTGGGTCCCGACTGTCAGGCAATTCCTTGCGTGTGAAGATGTAGCTGGTGGGTCCCAGCAGTCAGGGGGGTGAATCGTTTTTTTGCCTGGACGCACTTCCTTGCGTGCAAAGGTGTAGCTGGTGGGTCCCAGCAGTCAGCTGGCGAATCTTTTTTTTGCCCGGACGCACTTCCTTGCGTGCGAAGGTGTAGCTGGTAGGTCCCAGCAGTCAGGGGGGAAACGTTTTTTCGCGAAATACGGTGGCCCTCCGGTGGGTCCCCACTGTCAGGTGGAGGAATAATTATTTTGCGCGGAATAAGGAGGCACTTCCTTACGGCCGCCGTGGACCCAACTGTCAGCCTCTCCACGTACAGTACTCTTCCGATGGAAGTCAGTCGTTGACCACATTGACCACGCCGCGCCGAGAGCACCAGGGCGGTGGACGACGGCGAGGCCTAGGAAGGGGACAACGCAGAGCCGGGGAAGACGTGACAGTGGATGCCCACGCGGAGAGGAGTACGACTGTACGAGGGTTTACTGGTTCATCTGCCATCACCGGAGAATAACAGCAGGTGTGGGTCAGTAGAGGGATGGCTACGCCAGCGATGGGAGTACGGTGGGGCGGTGAGGCCTGCGCGGCAGCACAGCCGGCCGCGGGGAGGAGGGAGCAGGCAGTCCCGCCGGCGCTTGTTTGAGCGGTTGGAGCATGAAGAGCAAAGATTGAAGAAGCACGAGAGCCGTTGGATGGACATCCAACAGACACTGCTCTCGTGTGTTGACTAAGTTGACAGGGCGTTGTGTGTGCGTCAACCTTTTTTTTTATGAAAGCATACACGTCAACCTGTAGTAGGCGCACAAGTCAGCTTCAAATCTATGGAAAACAGCAGACATCCCATCTGCCATTATTTATAATAATGTACAACCCATTTGCTAATTCTTAAGATTTTTTTTGGAGCCCATCTTCTTTTTGTTAGCATTAGACCCCATATTGTGGCCACGGTTAAAAAGTATATGAAATTTTGCATATTTTGATGCGATCAACTGTTTTTAATCCAGAAATATCGATTCACATTCACACTATTTTGAAAAATAATTTATATAAATATAAAATCCAAATAATTGTCCACGCATAAAAATCAATGGAATTTAAAATCTTGTAATGAAAAAAATTGAAACTAATTCCCGGTTTGATGTGTTTTGAAAATGTACAGCCCATTTCTGGGCAAATCGAATGAAACTCTCCTCGTCTTGAAAGATTTGCAGCCTAGCAGGGCTGATAAAGCAAGTAGGACTTGTTTGAGTATTTCTTTAAAAAAAATAGAACTAGGCTAGCCATTTTCAGCAAGAAAAAAACACAACTGGGCTCATGATGTGGTAAACATAAATAAAACCCGGCTAGACGGGCCACGGCCCCCGCACAGCCCCGTTGTTACCCTGAACCGTTGCTAAAACTAGTATAAATAACAATTGCTTGTTCCTCACAAAAAAACTGCGCGACCTGCTGGGTCCCTGGTGTCAGCCGCTCATAGTGTAATTCTCTCATTTATTGACTACGTTGACAATGGCATGAGCCCCAGATGTCCAACCATTAGGAGGAACCATATTTTTGGGCTTGTAATATAGAGGCACTTGCTTGCGTACTTCCATGACGCTGGTGGGTCCCTACTGTCATCCTCTCCACGTACAGTCATCTCCTTGTTCCTCTCGGTTGTTGACGACGTTGACAATGCAAGAGGGCGGCACACCGCGCATGGCGAGCGAACCAAGGCAGCAAGGCGGAGGACGACGACGAGGCCTTGAATGGAATGAACAGGAGCCGTGGAAGATGCGCCGGTCCAGTCATAGGCAAAGGGGAGTATGAGGGTTGACTGGTTCGGGTGTAGGTGCATGTTGGGGCTGAAATCACCGGAGAATAACAGGACGTGTGGGGGAATAGAGGGAGGGACTGGCCAACGTTGGAGGGTACGTATGGTAGGGCCGCGGAGGCGCAACCAGCCATGGGATGCGGGAGCAGGCGGAGCCGACGGGGTGGTTTGGTTTGGGCGGCTGGAGGAAGAAGACAAGAGATAGAAGATACACGACAGATGTTGGATGTCAATCCAACGGCTGGTAGGTAGAATCGTTTGTTGACTAGCTAGGCTATTTCCTCGCGGGTCCCAAATGTCAGAATCCAAATCTGTCATGGTCATGCAGCCTTTCCTATGAAAATTTACCGCCCATTTAATGTGCTAGTTCGAAATAAGTTTGTGGGTGCTGGTGGGGGCTAATCACTTGGCTTCTGTAATGCACAGTGAGCTCAAGCAGCAGGCGAGAGTGATGTTATGTCCCTTGGTTGTTACAATATTTCACTCTAAATTAAATGAATGGCAAGCCATGCCTTGTTTCAAAGAAAATATGACAGTCATAGCCGAGTTGAAAAGGGCAGGAACATCTAACTCCAGCTTACAAACTGTACAAAAGCACGAGGGTTAATTGTTCACCAGGTTTACAAAAAAACCCATGTTGAAAAGGGCAACAACATCTAACTCCAGCACTGTTTTCGGCAGTCACAGTCAAATGGATCGGTCAGGTCCATATAATGAACATCCTGGGTCGTAAAATTTACTGGATTATGACCACAATATGTTGTAAATAGAAGCCCGACACATTCAGATGCTCTTTTGCCCACCTGAAACTCCTTTTTTTGCTCTTCGACATACCCATCCGTCAAAACCATGCTGCTGATAAACTTAAGCCTGATGGACAATAGTAACCTCGCATTCAGCAGGAAGAATGTGACAAATCTAGTATTTGCACGGTTGGCTAAATATCGTTCTAGCGTTATTGTCTTCAATCGAATCTCATGAGAAGTGAGAAAATCCCGATGCTTACGAATCCACCGATTGGTTATAACTTTCTTACCCCATCCTGTTGCCTAAATAGACATGAAGATTGAAAAAAGTTAAGGTCTAAAAAAAGAGTGTCGAAAGAGCAACAACTAAACGATTAATTCTAGTACACTATATGCGGGCTTCCAATGTGCGTGTGAAATTATCACCTTTATATACAACTTCTCCAGACATGGAAAGCATTGCATCAAGCCAATAATCTTGTTCAGATCAAAACTAATCATTTGGATATATAAGATCTTGACAGAATCCAGCACCATTGATAGGCCATCCATGGAGAAACTCTTCATGGAGCATAGAACATAATATTAGTACAAAATGTTTACTCCAAGATGATATATAACTTATGGGCAGAAATTTAAAATGCAGCTTATGGTTACAAGTGTAGATGATAATATAAAGTACCTGAAGAACTATGGAGCCAAACAACATATTGAAATGAGCACAGAGATCATGTATTACACCCAAGGTCTCCAGTTTAGGCGCAGAGAGGACGATTATTTGCAACGGTGAATAACTAGAATCAAGGATCAACCTTTGAATTGAAAGGTCATCTTGGATGATGAGCTGCCTTCCATCAAAAGAAATTCCAATTCTTACAAGGTTAGGCGACTTTATTTGGAGACAACCAATTCTAACTGTGAAAACAAGCACCAAGCACTCCAGGGCAGAGCAACTGGACTGGATGATGATGTGCAATGAGGCCTCCATATACGAACCCGCACAAGTGAAAGTTTCTTGAGAAATGGGACTCGAAGGTTTAGTACCAGATTGTCTGGTAGGTAGCATAGCGCAAAGGTGGCGGTGTGGAGAGAGGAGGAAAACCGCGAGATGGACATCGGTGCTGAGGGCACAAGTTCATGGCGTTCGGTATGTTGTATGTGATTTACAGGGCAATAGTAGAACTCAAGCAGCTGTAGTTCAGTGAATTCAGGGGATTTCAGCCAGGCGTCCACTATGCAGGGCATGGTATGCTTGCTCAGGTAGCATGACGGGATGCAGAGGCTTTGAACGGAGCCCTGGTGGGAGGAGATGATGGCTCTGGGGATTTCAAAATCATTGAAGAGAGATAGCTGACGACAGTCGAGATTAAGGGGCACGGCGCGCCATGGAGGGTGCCACCGAATTCAGAGGACTTGGGTGCGGCAAAAATCCTTGGTGGGGAGAAGCGAGATGATCTCCCCAAGGACGCCGTCCGGGAGATCGCTGATGCGGTCCACTCGAGATTCTATGGGTTCCTGGGATCCGGTGGGGGCGGGGTCACCGCTTCTCCCCGTGCTGTCGGGTGCAGGATCTACAACAGGCGTCGCCGCTGGCGGGAGCCTCATCTTCTTGGCGCTGGGGTTAGCCGACTCCATTTTCCTCGAGGGCGTCATGTCGCGCTCACGGATTTGAGCAGAGTAACGAATGATGAGCCTAGTTGTAGTGCGAGGAAGAATAAGGGGAGCTGAGGTTTTTTCTGTAGTAGTGAGGAAGAAGGGGAGCTGGGGTTTTCTGTAGGAGTGAGGTGAGGAATTTGGGGGTACGAGTGGAGCGAGCTGACGTGAGGTCGATTGGAGCGAGGAGGAAGAAGAGCACCCAGGTTTTTTGGGGGGCGGTGTGTTGGGTGTGGGTAGCGCCTCTCATTCAGTAAATATAGGGCTTTTGAATTGATTTTACTTTTTACTAGTGTGGATGGGCTGTTTTGTCTTGGACCCAGAGAAACAATTACTACTAGTACATTGTTGACACTCTACAGCTACCCAGAAAAACAATTACTACTAGTACAGTGGAGACACTCTACAGCTACCTAGAAAAACAATTACTACTAGTACAGTGGAGACACTCTACCGCTTCTGGCTCCTCCTAGGTCATTGAAACGTCTCCCTCTACTGAATGCCGTTATACTTTTGTTCACCGACATGCGGGCCATGCAGCGCGTAGGCCCAAATGCCATCCACAAAATTAGAAGGCAGTATGCAGGCAGAGAGTCACCCCGGTCATAGCGTGGAAGTAACGAGCCGTCGTATGACAAAACCCCAACCCCCCCCCCCCGCAGTCTAAGTTTGACGGACTAAGCAACCATCATTTCACTCTTTGCTGAATCCCCTTCTCCCTCACCGTCTTCAAGAAAGGCAACACTCGCATCTGCCACTGTTCCTCTCTCCCAACGAAGGGAAGGTAAGCGGATCCGTGATGTTGGTATATTTTCGTTCAAAGAAAAAAAAAGAAATTTTGCAAAGCAGTAACCGATCCTCACTCTCTTTTTTGTTTAATTGTCATTGCGATTGTGTTTTCCTTTCAGTGGTCTCCTAGTATTCGTCAGTTTCATGATGGACCAAGGAGAACCAGGCAAAGATCTGCCGATATTGGAGCAGACGCGGGAGGCTGATCCCCACGAGACAGAGAGCTCCAAGAAGATGGAGGCAGCCACTGAGCCGACCCCAGATACGCTCACGGCCACTACTGAGATGGTCAATGCCCCATTTGAGGTTACATCCCCCGTGGCACTGCAGGAGCAGTTTCCCCCTTCAAGGATGTGTCCCCCCCCCTGCTGAGCTGCCCAAGGTGATTTTCTTCTTTGCTGATCTCGATTGTGGTTTTTCATCTAAGTATGTGGTGATTAATAATGCAAAATTTTATTAGCTTCGATGCCATGCTATACATAGTGGTTTAAATAACTTGTGTTTCTTATACTGAAAAGTAATTCAGAATTTGTTTCTGTTTCAATTAGAACCCTGATGCAGACAAGGATTGTGTGGTTGTACATGTCACTCGCTATGAGGCAGATGACCTGAATATACGCACTGGAAAAACAGAGTTCTTAGGCTGTTGGATCCTGGAAGCCATTTGTGGTTATACCAATGAAGAGTTGTATTCCAGCCTCACTGTTGTCAGGCGTGTTGTCTAGGGTGTACTGAAGCACAAGAAGTTCAAAGCTACTCCTTCATTTGTGAGGCATACTGTTCTTGTCAAGCTTACGCAGGAAGATGACGTGGCATGCCTCCACAAACAAGTTTATCAGTGGCAAGGCCACAAGGTTGTCTTCATGAAGGTTCACAGGATTGAGCTGCTGCGGGACGTCCTCGATGATGTTCATGGCAAGGTCCGTCTTGTGTCCAGCCCAAATTAGATCGAGGCATGAAATAGTTGCCCCAGCTAGTGTTTAATAGTAGTTTGGATTGTGTCTAATTATCCGAACCTTGCCTGTTATCGACCCCTCTGGGGCTAGTACTCTGTTTGAATCCGTCTATGGGAACTGCTGCTACTTTTGTGTGCCCGTGAATCATGTGAGAACCATCATAATTGTTGCCGAAACAGATGCGTCCTCACTAGTTTTTTCATGAATATGGCATGGTAAGACATAAGTTGTCACGGTTTATCATACGAGCAGTGTGTGTTTTGATGAAATAGAGCACTCGTTCGAGAACTGTGCGCCGACATATACACAAGTACTTGTAAACACTGTTGGTGCTACCCCACTTGTAAGCAGTTGTGCAAAACACGGCACATTGGCTCAGCTCGCTTCAACACTAGGCTATCGACCAGCTAACAATCAACAATCTGCTGTCTGACATATAAGCAACTATGTATCTTGTTACAGTGGTTCATGCAGTTAATTGAGGCCACAATGTAATAAATTCCAAACGTTCACACGCTAGTCCAGCGCTCATGTGGAACACTCACATTAAACTCGTCTTCATAAAAAACTTGAAAAGCATAAGTTAAGCAATTTTATACATCTCAATGATTCATAGAACATAACAAACATATACTAGTTCACAGCAAAAGACAAAGTTGTGAGAAGGTTTACAAATCAGGAAAAAACAAGCAAGGCTTCTCTGAGCAAAGGGCCTCCCGACAGGCTTAAATTTCCTGGAGTTCACTCTGGTTTTTTCTTGTTGCCACCATCCAGGGTTAGGTTCTCTCATTCCAGAATAACCAATTATAATTGTGGTCTCAGCTGGAATGCTAAACTGAACCATGCAGTGTACTGGCCAGTTGAAATGCTTGTGCATTCCACTAAATTTAAGCACCGTTATTTGGAGAAATAAGCAGACCACAATGCCTCTTGTCCGCCCACCTGTCCAAAAAACCGTCGTGCAGCCGTGACAGCTAGTCCTCGGTCCGTGGAAGAACTGGCAGAAAGTGCATTCCGGACTAGGATGCAGTTGTTTTTGCTCGTCCCTGCACTGCAATCAGGAAGTAAAACGTATGAATCAGCTTCTTTTAGATTGCGTTGGTCATTCTACCTTAGTTACTACCAATGTAGGAATACCTTGAAGACTGGAGGTTAGACGATGGCAATGAGGGATAGCCATCTCATTTTGCGCAGTTGTACTAAAACTGAGGTGTGTGCTTTTGATTGCGCGGATAGAAACGATACGGAGACAGACATCCCGAAACGATATGGAGACAGACATCCCTGTTTGCGCAAATACGAAATATGGTTATTTAAACAGTGACAGATATTTGCAGTGGCGTATGATTAACAACAGCATCTATTGTGTTATAATTGGCACTAGATTGACAGTATGAAGAGTCCTTAAGTAAGTAGCATCACATCACATCAACAATGCCACTAGATTAACATGCAGAACAATAGCATTAGTATTACTGTCATGAGAGTAGCACATGGTCAGTAAATGTGCAATCAAATTTGTGCAGTTCCACTGGGATGAAGCAATGTTAGCGGTGTGAGAGTTAAGTGTAACTGCAAAAACACAATTCAAGGGAAATAAAGCAAGACGGAAGCACTTCATAAAATGGTGGTGGCATTGCTTCAATTTATCGACGGCACTAGACCATTACTTATAGTGACATTAGGTGGCATTGCTTAATGCTTCATGTGATTTTACATTAACGGTAGCGATATGGGCGTAGGGACAGCAGGGGCATAAAGTGGTGAGGCAGATGTGGCTGCCGAGAGCGGCAAACACTCAGGCAGCATGTCTGCATTTGTCCCATTTTTTATCTCCTCGGCGACATTTTCCTATGTGAGCACAGGAAATCTAGACCTGCTCATTCTCATTTGCGTTGTCCCCCAACACCCGTCACTTTCTTTCCTTTTTCAACCAAGAGATAGGTCCACTTCCCCCCCACCCTTCGCCATCCACCATGCTTTCTTCGTCTTTTCAACCAAGAGACCGGTTGGGTAGCCAGTATCTACTACTTTCCCCCGTTTCCTCTTAGAACCAAGTCCTAGATTCATGCTACAGCTTTCTCACTTTCTTCCCTATTTGAACCAACTCTTAGAGTCGACTGTATGAAGTAGCTTTACCTCTAATAATAGTAAAAGTCTAGGTGGCTTTGGAACAGCGGACGGAAGTAGAAAAAGATCCACACGAAGGGAGCTGGGGCAGTAGAGCAAGGCAGGTTTCGAAGGAATATATACCTGAGGGTCGTCGGCATGTGGCAAAGACGGCGTCGGGAGGCTGCATCTTGGCCATAATACCGCATGGAGGAAGAAGGGGTCGGAGGCACTCCCGAGCCGGCGCTCTCTCAGAGAGAACGGCACGGCCACCGCCTGGGATGCGTGGGCAGCCATTGGTCTCCTCCCTCGCTGCCAACGACAGCGTGAACGATGCACCTACACCCCTGCCCCGGTCGAGGTTGTCCGGCCGGATTTGTGACCAGCCGTGAGCTGCGAGAGAGTGTGGCCACCTATGTCTTGCTTAGATCTGGAGAGCATGAGAGAGTGAACGAGAGGAACCCTAGTAAAGCAAGCGCTAAGGCTCCTACTTATATATATAGTGGAGTGATTTTGTCGTACCAGCTTCAAAAAAATGCACTCCTACGTGTACCAGTGAGTGGGTGTGAGAGAACTAGTGAGTGCGTGCACCGCTTCTCTTCGTGAGAGTACAATATTCTATGCCCAAAGAACGTTCGCCGCAAGAGTAATAGTATAAGTGTGTGACGTGTGAGCTAAAATAAAATGTGCGCGACGTCTTTTGTTTTTTAGAAGTTCTGAGGGTAGGGTGTGAAGAGCACATATGTGCGTGACGTCTACCTGCAGATAGACGGTGGGTGCGACGTGCGAGTCTGCGAGAGGACTCGGGAGAGTCGTGACTCGTGAGGGTGCGTGTGCGTGAGAGGGAGGGGGCACGTATCAATGCAATGCATGTGTCCGTAAATCATTATCCGACAAACATTCGCCACAAGCCTTTTCCTGACGAACGCCGTAAGAACCGTTAGATCGGCATCCGACAGTGTCAGTTTTGCCATGTCATTTAACAGAACAGACACTCCTCCTACACACAAATCTTCCACGTGAGTGTTAGCAACTGCCGTATGCTCCCTCCATTCCGAAATGCAGTGCATATAGCTTTATTGAAAATTCGAACCTCGCAAACTTTTACCGAGTTTTCGTGTACCAAATTGCACATGTAGAATACCCTGTATATATCATTTCATTCATCTTCGAGAGGTAACTATAAAGATGGGGGAGGAGTCTACAAAATAAGACCATCGTATCACCCGCATCAATTTCAACCATCCTTTGGTGTCGAGGAATATCATAGGAACTCTATATGATATGATTTTTATAGGATTTTTTCCTTTAGAGCCAATTGGTTCATAGGAATAGATTCATATACTCCACATTTCAAAGGAAATAAACATGATATCATTTCTATAGCTTTAGAGCCACTTGGTTCAAATGAATGGATTCCTATACTCCCTTAATTTCAAAGGAAAATAAACATTAGCGTATATTCAATAGAAAAGTTACTATGATCTGAACCAAATTACATATCTTTTCTAATCCCTCCTCATAGGAATTGAGATACATGTCATCTCTAGATTCAATAGAAAAGTTCCTATGATGTGAACCAAATGACATCTCTTTTCCAATCCCTACTCATAGGAATTGAGATGCTCCATGTCATCTCTTTCCCTACAACTTCCATGTATACATCTTCTATTCCTAAATAGATAGTACAACCCACTAGTAGCTTTTTTCCAAAACATGCAACTATGGCACAAGAACTATATAGTGTGCCAATAACTTTGAAAGATGGTCGCTGGATGAAGCTAATCCGACAGTGCAGAGATGGCGAATCCGAGCACTACTGGCCGTTGGATATCACCAACATTCCACCATATCTGCCACATGTACAATTTAGAAGACTCCATGGTTGAACTTAAGCATAATGCACAAACCTCAAAACACAAGCACTTCTCCTTTGTTCTAGAATCTTCTGTATCATAATTGTTTTTTTCTAAATGAACTGCCATTATTTGGTTTTTAATTTATGCCTTACAATGCACAACCCCACGAATCTTAACATTTTTATAAAACTAATTGATTTTGAATGAGATGAACTATAAGAACTAAACGAACATCTACATCATGCATATATGACTCAGAGCTTTACATGCTATAGTGTGTATTTATTAATAATTTGGTTTCAAAATCTCATGCGTTCAATGCATCATTGCCTTTCGGTCGAACCTACGTCCACAATTTTTTGTACGTACTATATCTCCACTGGTCCCCGAACCCAAAATGCTGCCTCGTTCCTGTAAAACCAAGCGGCCCACACATATTTAAGGCATCGACTCGAACCCGTTTACTACGACGTGGCCCCGCACGCCGTAGTACTCCTACAAACCCTACCGCCGCACTCATCATTAGTTTTCTTCAAGAGGACGAGGGAGAAGCCGATTTGTAGTGGAGGCGCTTTAAAAAAAAGGATCTGTAGTGGAGACCCCTACCCTAGGGTGCCCTAGGTAGCTGCCGCATGCATCATTGTTTTCTCTTTTCTTTATGCTCTTGCGCCCTAGAGTGAAATGATGGTTGCTTCGTCCGTCCAGCTTAATGCGGGAAAGGTGGGGCTTTGTGATTTGACCCCTCATCGCTCATTTTCTACTACTGCGGCGCTACGACCGGGGTGCCTCCAATTCCAACCGCTGCTCCGAACTGTAATTTGGTGCATCGCACGTGGAACAAGACGGTGGATGAGCCACATGTCTGCCAAAGGGGTCCTGTTAAGTGTGTCGCCATTTCGTGTGCGGACTGACCCTGCTTGAGTTGCTACGCCAACACGACAGGAGCAGCCTACCACTTGGTTTTGCTCCTTGGTGAATCCCGACTATATTGATCTAAAAAGATACGTGCTGAACTACCCTCTCCGTCTCGGTTTTTTATTTGTAGGCGTCTCGGTTTATAGGGCCTGCACGTAGTTCTAGGTCATCCATTTGACTAACTAAATATGAGTTACTATGTCACAAAAAGTATATCATTGGATTCTTATTGGTTGATATGTGAAGAAACAAGAAACGAGGTAGAAGTTAATGCACCGCGCCTTAGTATTTTGGGATTATTTGGTTTTCGTAAGATGACTTACTCACCTAGACGGAGGGAGTAGTTGTATTTAAAAGTCGAGGGCGGGGCTTTTCCTGCGCGGTAGGCGGGGCAGTTCCGCCTAGTCAGTTCGACAGAGACGCGAGAAGACGAGGGAGTAGGCTGCTGCAAACGTAGGGCTGTGTGATTTGACAGCGAGTTACTGCTGGACAGGTGGGGCCCCGTGATTTGACTTGCCATTATCATTTTAACTGCGGCGCTACGACCGGCGTGAGTCTCCCGATTCCTGACCACCTCCATACAGGTGCCTCTCCCAATGCTCCACCATGTAGTAGAGGCTGGCTCTTGCATGAGAGCCCACTTCTCCACTTTTTCCTTGCCTCTCTTTCCTCCACATATGCAAAAAAGCCATGTAAAGCGCACTATT
This sequence comes from Triticum aestivum, assembly GCF_018294505.1. Lineage (NCBI taxonomy): Eukaryota > Viridiplantae > Streptophyta > Magnoliopsida > Poales > Poaceae > Triticum > Triticum aestivum. The sequence continues at coordinate 351,040,971 of NC_057807.1, read as the reverse complement.
GTACATACTTTTACTTGCTCCTACAGGTGCTAAGCTTGCCACATAGGCATAAAGTCTGATGTGGCAAGTTAATCAAGAAGAGAGAGACTAGTTTGGTGACCCAAGGAAGAAACGGTGCTAAGCGCGTGTACCTAGGTGAAAAGACAATTTTGAGTCTATAGCTAATTAAATGAAGCAAACTTAGCAACACCATTTCATTGGAAGAGGTCACTCCTTGGCAAATGCAATAAATACTAGTACTCCCTGTGTCCTAGTGTCAAAAACGTTCTTATATTATGGGACGGAGGGAGTACGAAGAAAGAGATAGAGAGGAGTAAAAAAAATACACTTATAGCCAACCTTATAGCTAACCTTGTTGTAGTATGAGTGACTAAGTGATGACTATGTATGACATGCCAACATCAGATAGCCTAACGCACCGTGTTAAATCTCCAAGGGCGCGACCGCGCGAGCGACGCGACGGTCGTGGTAGGCGCGACCATGATACGGGCTGCTGGCAGCCCTTGGATCTGAGATCAAACGGTCGCATGCTAAGTTGCTGAAAAATTGCAGAATAACCCTCCAGGATAGGATATTCACCCATAGGTCTAGAATCACGCCATGCAACCGTTCGATCTCAGATCCAAGGGCTCTCGGAAGCCCGTATCATGGGAGAATGGAAAGCCACTACCCTGCCGTTCGCACGCTGGCAGTTCGCTCCTACTCGTCCCCGCACGTCCTTCAATACTACGGCGGTTCGCTCCTAGTCGTCCCGTCCATTCACATTACGGCAGTTCCACTAATCCTAACCCTCCTCCCAAATCCATGGCGTCCCAAATCTCCACGATCGGCGGTGAGTACAAGGTTAGAACCATCACCGGCGATGAGTTCGACGTCATCTACACCCGTTCTTCCGCGACGGTGAAAGGATGCCTTTCTCGCTTCAGACGCATGTTCGAAGACTCAGATGATGAGCGGGTCGCTGGGCTAGATGTTGAGTACACCACAGTCCTGGGACGAGAGAAGGATCTAAAGGACGAAGAGAGAAAGAAGCCCGCCATGATCCAGGTTTGCGTGCATGAGTTATGCTTGGTCTACCACATATGCCATGCCGACATTGAATGCCTGGATTTTAAGAACTTCCTCGAGAACAACCTAGTCAAATTCGTTACTGTAGACTTTGGTAACGACAAAGAAGTCCTGCGTCGGATAGGCCTCGTTGTAGGCAACCCCTTCGACCTCCAGAAGAATCGGCTGCTGCCCTCCGGTGGCCAGCCTTCAATGCTGACCCTGGCAGGAGCCATGGTTCATCCTTCATACGGTAAACTGGAGAAACCTCATTACACGTTTCATCGTCATGCATGGCAGCAGAATGTACTAGATATAGACCACATCCACTACGCTGCAATGGATGGCTACCTTTGTTTCAATATCTACAAGGGTTGGATGAAGAGCAAGAGCCAAGTGTGCGGTTCAAGCAAAGAAGTAGTATCGGCCAAGAGGAAGAGGGACAAGGACGAAGTCGAGGACATGGACGAGGACTCCTCCGAGTGAGTAAGGTGTCAGTATCGTTGCTCATGGTGGTTCTAATGCAGTGTCTATCGGATTAGTTGCATAGTTTAATTTCAGGTGTGCTTAGTTGAATTTGAGGGGTGTGTTGTGCTGAGCCCCAGCAGAACTATGTTATGTTTCTTCTCGTTACTTTAACTCCCCAGTATGATACATACTACTAGTATTTCTTTAATAGAATTTAGCACCCCAATTAAGCACGTACTAGCTTTTTTAATAGTACTATATGCATAATTTGGTGACGAGCGCTCTCTATATGTACCATCTTTTTTTAATTTCAATTTTTCCTCCACGACGCAATGCATCGATAGTACTACTGTACAAAAGTATACATTTTTTAAAAGGTTGGAGTACTGTTCATCACATATATAGCCAGTTAAATTCTCAACCTAGAACGACGTGCATGCCATGTAGTAAACCGATACGGAGGAAGTATAGTAAAAATGAGGTGATTTTACCGAGCGATCGGCGGGGGAGCATGGCCTGTCATGCGGTCCCACGTGTCATGATGTACCAAGGCGATGCGCGTGTCCCTCTTGAGGCAGAAGCAATACTACGTGGTTTGAGATGATGGCGAACCGAAGTGTGAAATAATGGTTGCTTCGTCCGTCTGGGAAGGTGCGGCATTGTGATTTGACGTCTCATTGCTCATTACTACTACTGGGCCGGTACGAGTGGGGTGCGTCCCCCCTGCTGTTCTGCACTGTTATTTGGTGCTTGACACGTCGACCCGGTTGCTATATGTCCCACATGTCGGCGACAGGAAGTACAGAATTCATGAAAGGGAGCGTCGACGGAGGAGTATACTACAAAATTCATGAAAGGGAGTGACTTAGTTTTGGAAAAATCTGTTTTTACGGAGTAGTACGTACCCACTAGGGTTTATAGGGCTCATCTAAAAAACATTCGTTTTTCCGTTTGATAAGTCTCAATTCTACTATACTAGTAGTAGTACCATTACATGTTGGATTTCGAGGTGCGTTAGATCACCCGACGCAAGCAGTGTCAAGAGGAAACTAACCAATGCATGTACAAGTTCATGGAAATTTAGTGGGAGTAAAATTTTCTCCTCGTGCTGCGAGCCACCGCGCGCGTGGGCGAGGGAGCGGGCGTAAGGCGTACAGTAGTAGGAGTACTACTACTACTACTCGTAAGCAAGCTTCACCTCATCCTGCGAGCCACCGCGCCCGTGGGCGGGGGAGACGGCGTACTAAGCAAGCTTCTCCTCGTTCTGCGAGTTGACGGGACACATCAAAATTACTCCAGTGTATAGAGCCTTGCCTCTAAGGTAGGCCCCACATGGTTTGCCTCTTTTTTTAACATAACACGTCAAGTCGCAATTTGTTTGTTCACCCGTGGTAGACGATCCTCCCTCCACCAAGTGGACAACCAGTACACGTGCCAAATTACCACGTGGGCTGCCTTTTTCGTACAAAAATGAGCTCCACTGTGTACCCGCGCAGGTGTGGTTGGGAAAGAGACGGGAGTACGTGCACCGTGCGTGCACCTCTTCTCTTCGTGCACGTCCCCCACCTACGTAGTGTGTGTGAGAGAGATACAAACCTAGACATAATGCGCCGTCCATCCCCATGCCTCCGCCCAGTCCGACCACCAGTCACCACCACGCCCCACTCCTCCTCACCTTATCTCTCATCTTTCTCCCTCCATTTTTATATACAAGGGGCCACTATCAAAATTACTCTACAATTTGCAGATATACAAGGCCACTAACACTAATCGATGCAATATTAATGGTGTTTGCCTCGTGGTACTAGCAAAGGAGGACATTAATTATCCCTTGCATGCATGCGGGAGTTTGTAAAAAAATGCATCTTGATGTTCCGTGCAATGCACGGGCATCTTGCCAGTCCATGAAAACAATACATGGCAAAATTCCACGGCGAATGAGGGATTTGAATCTGTTGGGAGGGGCTATTTGGATCTTGCCCGGGGTAGCCAAAATATTGGCAACCCTTTTGTCCACCGGTGCCTTTGCCACCGATGAATGAGGAATGGCTCGGGTGCTCATGCTGTCATGCATCCTCCAGCACGCACGTTGGAGACAAGCTCGCACGAGCTGTGTTTTTTTGTCCCACAACGCCGTCCGAGCCACCCGCGGACCGACCGACGACCCGCAAATTACGCCATCCAACCGGACGAAATTCACGCAAACACGTAGACAAACTGATATTTCATATAAACAATGACGGAAATCATATAAAATACCGGATTTTCGTACAAACATGACGGATTTTATTACATTCAAATGAACCATGCGGTGCTAGTTCTGGACAGCATAGGTATATAATATCTGGCCTAAATGGTCGCCCGCCGATCAATTTGTGTTCCTCATGTCTGGCAGCACGATCACCGGACTGCCGGGAGCCCCGGAGGTATATGCTTCAGCACAAAGGATGGCTCGCTTCCCCACTGCCCAACTGATATCATTGGCTGGTGCCGAAGATGATAGTGGCCGGTACCGGTTCGAGTTCATCACCGGCCACTACTTCGCCATGGCCGGCACCGGCTCGAGTTCATCCTAACATTCCCCTCTTCCGTGGAGTCCATGCGGGGTCGAGGAAGGTCCTCGCAACAAGAGGATCCGGCAAGACACCTGTTGTGTACGCCGGCTTCGCCTCCGTGGTGGCCTTCATGGGACCCAAGCGGCGGCAGCCTCCCGTGTTCTACTTCTCCTAGATGATGGCGGCGGAGGCGGAGGCGCTGGCCACCGACTCGTCGCTCTCCACGCACCCGGCTTCTGTCGCTGCTTGCATGGCGCGACCGCCGGCATGGGAGTCTCGGCCACAGAAACGGGAGACACGGTACGAGGCGGCAGCGTGGATGGCAGCAACGATGCCCGTGCGCCGCTCCTCGTCGAGCTGGCCTGGAGCGGTGAGTTGGTGAAGCGCACGCCAGCTTGGGGTGGCAACTGGCTCCATCGGGAGAGGGGAGGGAGGTGGATCAGTGAGCTGCATAGCTCGTATCCGGCGGGCTATCCAGTCGGCTTGGATGCGGAATAACTACTCTTCGTAAGCCATTGTAAGAGTGGACAAAATGGTGGAGGAGATAGGGGAGCGGCGAAGGTGTGAAATTCTTGGCCAGCGTTTGGCCTCGTTTAAATAGGAGATTAAATAGACGGCGGGCGAGAGGAGCACGGCCGGTGTTGCGTTTAACGCCAGCCCAGTCATGAACGGATGTGTGTCCAGAGTGGGTTTCTCGGCTTCCACACGGGCGGGTTTCATGGAGGCATTTTAATGCGGCACGGAGGCGTGTTCAGCCAGGCGTGCAGCGAGTGGCGCCCTCGACTCTGACCTAGGACAATTCGTCGTTCTTCCGCTGACGTGTGGGCTCTTTGGGTGCATGGCCTGCATGTCAGTGACCCAACGCAGGCAGCGCACAGTAGAGGAACCTTTGGTGGGCCAGGGCGGTCAGAAGCAGGCATTTCATAAACCGATGATTGTTAATTGAGTGTGACGTCATCTTTTTCATGTAGATAAGCCTACTATGTTGATAGCCCATTCAATACGTTGTGATTCATAAAGATCGCTGCAAACATCAATGTTCTGCTTATCACAAATAAGATTGATTAATACCCGTAACAATCCATGTCCTTAACAAAGGGTGCATGCACGTATAGATTGAGCGTGTGTCTTGCGTCGTGTGTTGTGTGCATGCAGGCGTGCCAGTGTTGCGGGCGTGCAAGGGTACGTTTCAGTGTTGCATGCATGGGTGCGTACGTGCTTGTGTTCGTGAGTGCATGTGTACATGTCAGTGTTGCACGCCAGCATGTGTGCGTGTGTACGTGTCAGTGTTGCACGCCTTCATGCGTGCGTGTCTTGCGTGGGTGCATGTGTACGTTATCTGTACGTGTCAGTGTTGCACGGCTGCATGCGTGCGTGTCTTGCGTGCGTGCATGTGTACGTGTGGGGTGAGGCTACATGTCAGTCGACTGACTTTTTCATCTCTCGTCATTAGATTTTCCAGCCGTTGGATACGAAATCAAGGGCCTCCAGTTTATCATCAAACTCCACCCCCCTGAGCCACCGCCCGCGCCTCCATGCTGGCCCGCCCTCCCCGAAACCACTCCCCACCGCCGGTCCGCCATCACACCGCCCATCCCTCTAGCACCCCCCCCCCGCGCCGAGCTTTTTCTCTAGCGATCCCCACCCCACCGCCCAATGAACGCCCCCTCCAACCACCGATGACTGCCAACCAGAGGTCTCACGACTTCGAATACCCACCGATAGGGCTGGAATTCAAGCCGAGTCGAGCCAGCTCGGCTCGACTCGCTAGAGCTTGTTTCGTTAACGAGCTAGCTCGACTCGACTCGTTATTATAACGAGCTCAAATCCAAGATTGGCTCGACTCGTATAACTCGCGAGCTGGCTCGTTTAGCTTGTTAAGCTCGTTAAAGATATGAACAAAAAACCCTCATATGTTATAAAATGATTATGTATATATTAAACATATATATCACTAAACGATATTAATTTCCTTGTAATGCATGAGTCTTCTAGGAGGTTGGGCCTTCAACGGCTAGGCCTTGTGTTGTGCGCCTAGGGCATAGGGTGCTGAGCGGCTGATCTTTTTTTGTATTGGGAGTGGCTGATCTTTTGTACCGAGCCTAACAAGTTACGCGAGTACTCGTGAGATTGGCTCGTTTAACTTGTTCTATAAATGATCTTAAACTAAAACTCAGATCGACTCGTTATCCTTCGAGTTCGAGTCGATTCGAGCCGAGTCACGAGCTACTCGTTTAGCTCGCGAGCTTTGAGCTTTTTTCCAGCCCTACCCACCGACCACTAATTTATTACCATTTCTGTCCTTCATATACGCGCTGACGGGTGGGCCCTATGGTAATGTGCGCTGTTGAATGTGGACCGTTTGACTGGTCAATTGATCGTGTTATCAACAAATTACGGAGCTGTATGGTGAGCCAGTGACCGTATGCATGATCACCCTAAAATGTACTCCTATTTTATTAACACAGTACAGACTCAAACTACCATTTCTTTCTTTCATATACGGGCTGACAGGTGGGCCCCACGGTTATGCGCCTCGATGGTGCAACACTAGTTGCGCCGCGTGGAACGTTTGACTGGTCAATTGATTGTGTCATCAACAAAATACGGAGTTGTACGGGTGAGCCAGTGATCGTATAATCATGACATGTATTTGTTTAACACGGTACAGACACAAGGGCTCATATATACGCGCAAGCACTCACCGCTATAAGCGCACACAAGCGAACCCTACCCCTATGAGCACCTTCGAGAGAGTGGGCTAGCATATATGATCTTCAGATTTTAGGAAGTCACCATAGGTGCCTTGTAGTCGAGTGGAACGTCTCCTCCCACTGAATGTGCATCGCCAGAAAATACTGAAATTAACACAAGATAAATGCGAGCACCGGGACTTTAACCTTGGTGGGCTCGAGAAACGATTGTCCTCCTAACCATCCAACCACATGTTGGTTAGCACGACAAAATGTATGTGGTGACCGTGATGAGCTTATTCTAAAGTCCAGTGACCACATCGTGCTTTCGCTTCAAATACAATGACCGTAAGTGTCGTCAACAAAATACAGAGCACGCATCAAATGCAAAGTCCGTAAGTGTCATTAACAAAATATGGAGACGTATCGTGAGCTAGATACCCTTGTACTCTTGTATATGCTTATTTTCTTAGTGGCCGATTGCGTGTGTGGTGTGGTGGGCACATCATTCCTAGTTGTGGTGGGTCAACATGAAGACTCATGGGTTGGTTCCATCCTGCGCCACATATAGGTTGGACCGAGACATGTTATACGAAGACCCATGTGGAGGACTCGGCGTACAACACGAAGCTACCAGAGTCGCAGAGGACTCTATCCCCACTGGTGATAAGCCGACTATATATGATTTGTAACCCTAGGCCCTTAGTATGTTATACAAGCTTGGGGGCTAGTTCGTCGATAGTATAGACACACGAACAATGCCTGGTATTCACGTGTACTTTGTACACACCCCTATCACTAATATACAGTATCAGGAGTAGGCTCTTTCTTCAACTGCAAGGGTCCGATCCGAACTAGGGTAAAACTTTGCCTCGTATTACCATCCAGCCTAACAGCCAGGGATATCCTACCGAATGATATGATGAAATCATATCTTCCAACTACTAAGAGAGAGGTGTGTCGGGGGGGATGTGTGTGAGAGAGGCCTAAAGATAATATGCGTGCGGGAGACACGTAGGCACATATACGTGCGTATAGAGGGCTAGTAGAGACCGTGCGTGTGTATATATGCATGCGAGAGAAATAGTGTTTTCCAACTGAGATTAGTGAAAAGAGTGGTACATAGTAGTCAGAAAAAGAGAGAAAGAAACAGAGAGAGCATGTGCATGAGACACCTCGACACCCTGAGAGAGATTGTGAGAATGTGTGAAAGAGAAATGCCGATGCATATAAAGTGTGTGCACTTATGCATTATTTAGAGAGATATATAACGCGTTTGTGAGAACGGGGCGAGGCATAGTGCATCTACGTGTAAAAGGCGATTCTACGCATTGAATTAAAATATAAATGGCATTATTATTTTTGGATGAGATCATGAATTTTGCAAATTGCGTATGGACGAAAATCGGTCTATCAGACGCCCATACTCTATTGAATTCTAGCATGTGCATGTGTTTATTTCATATCATCGATCCATAGAGTGAGAGGGGATTGAAATACAGGCAATGGATGCATTTGCAATTCATATATAAAAATTAATTAGTGCACTCCATGTTGTTAGTGTGAAGCACTTTATACATTTGTCACTTGCATGGATACATTCCAAATTGCTAGCTACGAAATAGAATACATGTCGAATTCAACATAAAGGGGGTTTCGAAGATTCGAATTCATAGGAAGTGCATTCATCTATTTGAACCCGAGATAATGGCATTTGTAAATCAGATGTAAAAGGGGGCATCAATCTTTGTTGTGAGTTTGGACATGCTATATATATTCATACGCATATCTAACTTTTCATTTTTTGCAACCAAGGAGATTATATCTGGAACCATGCATGAACTGAGGTAAGTTGCATATTTTTTAATATATACTTGTGTACAATGTATATTCAAATGTACCCCCTCCATTCCAAAATAATCATAGCTTTAGGATTTTCAAGAGTAAAGATTTGTGAAGTTTGACAAATCCTGAAAGTTCAATTCAAGAGAACCGAAAACGTTAATGCTTCTGCTCCCAAATATTGAATGAAGCGCCAAATAGGCCTATGGTCACCCGAAACCACGCGAGACTATTGTTTGATGGTAGGAAATTACTGTCCTAACTCTGGCCCGTGTAGCCTATCGGCCCGATGTCCAAAGGTCTAAACCGGGGTAGGTTTGTAACTTCACCAAGACGCCAGTCTCAACCGCCTCCGAGAAGCATTCATACGCCGTGGGCGCCTAAACACCCATGCACTCAGCAGAAATCTATCCCGCCCACATTTGGGACACCTGACATGACTGTCCTACCCCCAACCCGTAATATGTCCGAAATTTTAGATGGGGGCAAAGTTTGTAACTTTCCCCAAATTTCAAACAAGCGTGTCTCAAACCGAAACATTGTTCCCCCTTAGGTCCCCGCCTCCCTCTGTTTCCCCATTCATACTCTGTGGGCGCGAAAACGCCCTCTCCACCAGCCGCGAAACCCCAGCCTCCTCCGTCCTCCACCCCATAGCAGCCAATCCACCGCCGCCCTCCTCCATCACACCGGAGCCGGTACCCCGACGTCATCGTCCAACGCAACCACAACTGCAACACCCTCAAGGACTTAGCAGCTGAAGCCGAGCCAGAGCTGCGTCCACGACGCCGACGCCGACGTGCGTCGTACCAGAACCACTCCGACCACGCCGTCCTGCGCCTCACTGCTGCGGCTCCACTGTCACAACTGTCCACCACACCGGAGTTGTTCCCGCTACGCCATTGTTCGCCGCGTCGGATCTGCTTCCCCGCCGCCGACAGACGGCCAGCGCACCACACTCAACAACTTGGCCATGGGTTCGTCCAAGGCTGCATCGTCCTCCACAACTTCTGGTTTCCGGCGAACAACAAGAAGATCGTCGGAAAAACAGAAGGAGGACACATCACTGCCAGCAGAAAGAGGTACTCCTCTTCCCTTATTCGTGCAAATCTTACGTCTCTGCTCACACCGTATTCATCCCATGAAAGAAACTAGTTGAGCGCTTCTTACTGCATCTTCTTCGTGATACTAAATGCACAAGGTTTCCTCCCTTTTACTATTTCACCTTTGCTAGAGGTCAGTAGCCCGTCTGGATTTCAATTCAGGGTCAGTCGAACCGCAATTAAAATAAGCAGCACCCGCTTAGGCGCGCGGAGCACCTAGTCCGCCTGTTCCCCGGGGAAGTGGCGCATCGGTGTCTATCATAGGGGTGTGGGGCGCAGGAGCTGCTTGCGCCCGATCTGGAGGTCGGCGGTGCTTGAATGGATGGCCGGGGGCAGTGCCAAGCACGGCGGTGCGGTGAGGTCGAGGGGAGGGCGCAGGCAGGGGAGGAATACTAGGATGGTGGCTGCCGGCGTTTCAAGGAAGATCGTCAACACTGACTGGCTGGAGGTAGATGAAGGCGATCTGCCTGTTCTTTGTACATCGGACGGTGCAGAAAAAATGGACTAACCTATTTGCTTTCAGTCGATTGTTATTTTCATAGTATCCTGTAGTAATTTAGTGTGCCATGCATGTTGTAGAGCTATCATATGTCTCCCGTCATTTATTTCTCACCAACCTGCTATCTGCTACCTTTACACTGTACTAATTGTGCACACACTTCACCCATACTCACACTATTGTTTTTTGGGATAATTAGATTTATGCCCCTAGTTGTGTCCCACTCGTTTGTTTTACCCCTAATTCCCAAAAGTCACCGGTTCTGTCCAAGTCACTTTGCTCCTCTTATGCTTTTGCCCTTTGACCGTTTGACTGTCAGTTTGAAAACTTTATAACTAATTCATACTAAATTAGAAAAATGCAAATAAGATACCAAAATGTTCAGAGAAACATCACCTATATGTGGGTGTCATTTGCATTCATGAAAAAAGTGTTGGAAAGTGCACATCCGAGTTTTAGCTCTTTTGATACCACCATGAATAGTAAACTCTAAAAAAATTCAGAAAAATTCAAAACAAAATATGGTGGCAAAGAACGACAAATGTTCTAAGTGCTTGCCAAGTTTCATTAGGGAACGACATTCGTGGAAGTCGTGGCAAAAAAATAATCTATTTTGGAGTGCTGATTGTTTTTTTTGCCGCGACACCCATGAATGTTATTCCCCGATGAAACTTGGCAGGCACTTAAAACATTTGTCATTCTTTGCCACCAATTTTTTTTGAATTTTTTTTTGAACTTTTTTAGATTTTACTATTCATGGTGGTAGCATAAGAGCTAAAACTCGAATGGACACTTTCCAACACTTTTTTCATGAATGCAAATGACACTCACATATAGGTGATGTTTTTCTGAACATTTTGCTATCTTATTTGCATTTTTCTGATTTAGTATGAATTAGTTATGAAGTTTTCAAACTGACGGTCAAACGTCAAAGGGCAAAAGCATAAGAGGAGCAAAGTGACTTGGACAGAACCGGTGAATTTTGAGAATTAGGGGTAAAACAGACGAGTGGGACACAACTAGGGGCATAAATCTAATTATCCCTTGTTTTTTTATGCATGGGTATTTCAGACTCTGACGCAGTGTTGATGAATGCAGAAAAGAAAAGACAGAAGTCGCTCCAGTGTAATTCGAAGATAAGCACTAAGCGTTTCAGCGCTCTAATGGGTGCAGTGTCAGCAGTTGGAGACAGTAAACATAGCTCTGCAGTTGATGATCTCAATTGCCACACACAACCATCCCAGGTGCTTGCTTTAACTTCGCGCTGTCAAATGTGGTTGCATGTTGCATCTGGTGTAGCTTGTATTGCTTCCAATTTGGTTAAATTGCATCTTCTTACTTTACACATTATACCTTTCATAATGACATGCCTTCCTATTTTTGATACATTCTACATATGTCTATTAACCATGTTCATACATCAAACTAATGCTCTTTTGTATCCCTCGTCAATCATTTATGATGAGACAGTCACCCAGGTGGGTTACTGTGAGACGCCCTACTCATTTAAAGAGTGCAATGTCATCCTCCCCACATGATTCTCAAGAAACAGCAAGGCTAAATGAAGATAGCCAACATAGCTCTCTAGTTGATCACCGCAATTCCCCACACCACCATTGCAGGTGCTTGCTCCTACTTGGCAGTGTGATATGTGGTTGCATGTTGCATATGGTGTCTACCTTGTAATGCTTCTAATTAGGGTAAATTGCATCTGCTTAGTTAACACATTATACTTGTGAATATGACACGCCTTCCTATTTTTGGTACATACTACATCTTTCTATTAACCATGTTCTTACATCAAACTACTTTTCTTGTGTATCCTTCATCAATGCTCCTAATTTGTTAAATTGCATCTCCTTTGCTTACACATTATACATGTGAATATTACACGCCTTCCTGTTTTTGGTACATACTACATCTGCCTATCACACCATGTTCTTACATTAAACTACTGTTCTTGTGTATCCTGCATCTATCGCTTATGATGAGACAGTCATGCGTGTGGGTTAATATGAGACGCAATACTCTTATAAAGAATGCAATTTCATCCTCTCCACATGATTCTCAAGAAACAGCAAGCCTAAATGAAGATATTGAACGTAGCTCTGTACCTGAAGACCGCACTTCCCCTACACCACCATCACAGGTGCTTGCTCTAACTTCGCAGTGTGATATGTGGTTGCATGTTGCATACGGTGTCTAGCTTGTAATGCTTCTAGGGTAAATTGCATATGCTTAGTTTACACACTATACCTGTGAATATGACATGCCTTCCTATTTTTGGTACACATTGCATCTATGTGTTAACCTTGTTCTTACATGAAACTACCTCTCTTCTGTATTCTGCATCAATCACTTACGGTGAGTCACCTTTATTCGTTGCATATTTTTTCTAGCCTGTTGCCATGTATTGCTTCTAATTTGGTCAAATACATTTGTAGGGCACCCTTTTAATTTGGCAGAGTGATATTGGTTTCATCTTTCATATGGTTTCTAGCTTGCATCGATTCTAACAAGTTCAAGCACCTTGTGCTTAGTTTACACTTTATACATCATACACGTCAATATGTCATCCCGTCCTGTTTTTCATACATATTCCATCCTCCTATCATGCGGCTGCCTTACATGAAAGTAGTGTTCGTCAGTATCATGCATCAATGAGTTCTGAAGAGCAAATTTTATTCCTTTTTCTTGTGGGTTTGACTTGACAAGGCAAAATCAAGAAAGAGGAAGGAAAAGAGTAAGGAAGGCGATGATGGTGGTCCTCTGCAGCAACGTAAACGGAGCATCTGTACCGATTCTCCTTGTACTGATAGTGCATTACAAGGTCCAAGTCTGCGCTCCCCTACTCCACCATCCAAGGTGCTTGCTCTAACTTGGCAGTGTGATATCTGATTTCATGTTGCATATGGTGTCTAGCTTGTATTGCTCCTAATTAGTGTAAACTGCATCTGCTTAGCTTACACATAATACATGTGAATATGACACGCTTTCCTGTTTTTGGTACATACTATATCTGTCTATCACACCATGTTCTTACATGAAACTACTCTTCTTGTGTATCCTGCATCAGTCACTTATGATAGGACACCTTTAAGTTGGCAGTGTGATATTGGTTTGCGTCTTGAATATGATTTCTAGCATGTATTGCTTCTAGTTTGATGAACGCCACCTATGACGAGACAATTTTAACTTGGCATAGTGATATTGGTTGCACCTTCCATATGGTGTCTTGCAGTGTTTCTAATTTGTTGAAGTGCCTTCTGCTTAGTTACCACATCATAGGTGTGAATATGTCAAGCCGTCCATTTTTCGTACATATTCCATCCTCGTATCATGACTTTGCCTTTCATCAGAGTAGTGTTCGCCAGTATCATGCATCAATGAGTTCGGAAGAGCGAATGATATTCCTTTTTCTTGTCGGTATGACCTCACAATGCAAAATCAATAAAGCTGAAGGAAATTGGCAAGGCATTGAATGATGGTGGTGCTTCTGAGCAACTGAAACGGAGGTTCTCTACAGATTCTACTCTGCCATCCTCCCAACAAGATTCGCAAGACAATGCAAGGCTAGACAGTCAACGTAGCTGTGTAGATGATGAGCACATCTCCCCTACTCCACCATCACAGGTTCTTGCTCTAACTTGGCACTATTATATGTGGTTGCATGTTGCGTATGATGTCTAGCTTGTATTGCTTCTAACTTGAATTGCATCTGCTTACTTTACACATAATGCCTGTGAATATGACACATGTTCCTGTTTCTAGAACATACGTGTACATGATGAGCACATCTCCCCTACTCCACCATCATAGGTGCTTGCTCTTACTTGGAACTGTTATATGTGGTTGCATTTTCCATATGATGTCTAGTTTGTATTGCTTCTGATTACGTTGAATTGCATCTGCGTAGCTTACAACTTATACATGCAACGATCACTTACCCATAAGACACATTTAACTTGGGACTGTGATGTAGGTTGCATCTTGCATTGTCTTCTAGCTTGTACTCCTTCTAATTTCTTGAAATGGCACTTACGACGAGACACTTTTTACCTGATAGAGTGATATTGGTTGTGTGTTCATATGGTGCCTAGCTTTCATTTCTTCTAATTTTGTTTAAATGCCTTCCGCTTACTGTTTTTTCATACATATTCCATCCTCCTATCATACGTGTGAATATGAAATGTTGTCTTTTTTGTATATATTCCGTCCTCCTATCCCACACTTGCCTTACATCAAAGTAGTGTTCGTCTGTATCATGCATCAACCAGTTATGCAGAGCTAATTTTATTCATATTCTTGTGGTTTTGACTTCATAAGGCAATATCAGAAAATAGGATGGAAAAGAGTAAGTTAGGGGATGTTGGTGGTCCTCCACACCGACGCAAATAGAGACTCTCTAGATTTGCCTCTGCTACTGCTAATGTTGAAGTCCCAAGTCTACATGATGAGTTCATCTCCCGTACTCCACCACCGCAGGTGCTTGCTCTAAGTTGACAGTGTGATAATTGGTTTCATGTTGCATATGTTGTCTAGCCTGTATTTCTTCTATTTTGATTAAATTGCACCTGCTGAGTTTATACGTTATACATGTGCATATGACATGGCTTTCTGTGTCCAGAATACACTGCGTCTATCTATCATACCATGTTCTTACATCAAAGTACTGCTGTTGTGTATCCCGCATCAGTCACTCATGATTGGACGCTTTTAACATGGCAGTTTGATAGTGGTTGCATCTTGCATTGATTTCTATGTTGTACTGCTTCTAATTTTTCGAATTGCCACTTATGACAAGACACTTTTAACTTGGCAGAGTAATATTGGTTGCATCTTTCATATGGTGTCTCGCTTGCATTACTTCTATTTTCTTGAAAATCCTTCTGCTTAGTTTGCACATCATAGCTGTGAATATGTCATGCCGTCCTGTTTTTCTTACATATTCCATCCTCATACGGTTGTCTTACAACAAAGTATTGCTTGTTTGTATCATGCATCAATGAGTTCTGAAGAGTGATTTTTTTATTTTGTGTTGTGGGTACAGCTTGACATGGCAAAGTCAAAAAAGAGCAAGGAAAATAATATAGTAGGGAGTGTTGTTACTCATCGGGTGAAACGGAGAAGGATCTGCCATCGAGATTCTGCTGGTACTTATAGTGCAGTAGAAGGTCCAAGTCCACCTACTAAATCTACAAACACAGTATCACCTGCTCCACCAGCTGCAGCATCCGCTTCAACTGTACCAGCATCTCAACCAGTTACTCATTCGTTTGCTCCGGAACTGGCCAGTTCCCAAGCTACCTTCACACCTAACACTACTTCTGAAGCACTGCTGACACAACAGGACTTGGCAAGATCATATGAACCTCATGAGCATCAACACCAAGACAGTACCTGACCGAGTCAAGTTGCAGTTGCATGCTCCTTTATATGTACTCTCACAGTTTGATGTACACTAACACTTTCCATATTCGTTGTTGAACTAGCACCACGGCGCAAGCGGAAACATACATCAGGGATAATGCTTGACAGATTAACAAAATCTAAAGGAGGAAGAATGGAGATCCATTTTGAGGCAGGTTTAAAAAGGCCATGTGATGCTACAGAGTCAGCCAAGTTAGTATCAGAGGCAGCCGTTGCCGTTAGGTGTCATGCACGTATCCTCCCAATGTGGATCCAGTACAGGAATGAGAAACACAATACCCAGTTTAACACCTTCCTTGACCATTTATCCGTAAGTAATGTTATTCATCGCAATTAGTAATATTGTGTTGCTCTGTCCCATACTTTCTAGCTTCCTCCTAATAAGACTCACATTCTTTTTTCAAACAGATGAGGTTGAAGTTGGATCCGAAAGATGATGCAACTAAACAAGCATGCACTCATCTTTTTTAGTCTGCTCTGCAACAGTATCGGTACCACCTTAGAAAATCTCACTTTGAAGGCAAGGCTAACAATGAAATCGCCCAAACATCTCCAGTGGAATATATTATAGATGAAGACTGGACAACCCTCATTAAACACTGGTCTGATCCAAAGTATCAGGTAGGCTATATGTATTTGATCAGACCACATATTGAACTTGTATTTATGTATGTGCCTTACAAGTGTATCTTGTTCTAGGCTAACTGTTTGAAGAACAAAACCAACCGTTCTAAAGTGAAATTCCAATAGACAATAGGATCTCGTAGCTATATTGCACACTGCGAGGCTCTTGTAAATAGCTTCTACTTCCTTCTTTTTTGTGTGCCATATTATCGTATCTATATTGACTTGTTCCAAATACAGAGGAAAGCCCGTGCGGACCAAAAAGAACCTGAACCGAATGCAGTGCAAATCTTCAAGGATTGCCACACTAGCAAGATGAAGGGCATGAGCACACCAGTTCAAGCCGCTGTTGTAAGTCCTTACTCCTCCTGCCTTGAACTGATTGGTACTGCGATGTGTTCATTTAACTACTTGGTTTGCAGCCAATGTCAGTTACTCTGTTCACTTTTATACACTGTTGTCTTAACGTATCATTTCACCTTACATGGTTTAAAAGAGATGAAGGATATTATTTTGGTCTTGATCTGTAACCTAGTTGTTATGTTCACGTGCGCACACAATGATAAAATAGCCTATTTGTTTTATATCTGTTTGTCCATGATATGAATGATGTCATACTATGTTCATCCTACTTTAAACCATGTCTCTTTATCCTTAGATGTCAACGAATGTGAGGAAATAGATAATATAGTAGGCATGCTACATGGACATATGTTCCGAAAGTGATTTTATTATGTAGTTGGCACTACAATACATGCTAATGTATTACAGTAGTTCACCAAAATAAGTTATGTATAAATGTTTAACCTACTTTGTTTGTTCTTGTCTCATTAGTAAATTATCTGGTACACTAATCTACAAGTTCAAACTTTCAGGAAGCTATGGAACAAATGATTGAACAGCCACAACCACCTGAAGGTGACGAGGCTACTATAGGCACAATGTCACCTCTTGCTGCAGTGCGTCAGTATCTCTCCACTAACAGTGCAAAAAGCACCTTCCTGCGTAATTCTGGGTTGGTTGTCAAGGTAACCTCGTCCAAATCGCCTTCTGAACAAAATCTTCCTGCTAGACAGAGTGATATATCTATGCTCCAGACACAAGTCCAATCCCTAATGGACGTTGTTTCAGAAACAAGAATAGTGGTTGAGAAATGTTGTCAAGATATGAATGGTTTTGAAACCAGACTATCAAACATTCGCTTCGTTGTTCAAGAGCAATGGCGGAAAAAAGGTGGAGATCGTGCTGCTCCATCAGATTCTACAGCCTGAAACATTAGCACTCAGGTCAAATGATATGTGCTTCTATACATCTGATGGTGCTTTTATCTGGAAGGATTGTAAACTTTATGCCAACAGGCCTTTTGTTGTATGGTTGGAATTTATTTTGTTGTGATACAATATTTATGATGCTGCCACAGGCTGCAGTAATTACGACGCTATTTTTGTATAGTGTAGGTTTATATTAGTTATGTATTTGGCCGAAAGCTTCGTAGCAGCCCAACATG
Organism: Triticum aestivum; assembly: GCF_018294505.1. Lineage (NCBI taxonomy): Eukaryota > Viridiplantae > Streptophyta > Magnoliopsida > Poales > Poaceae > Triticum > Triticum aestivum. The sequence goes on along the minus strand of NC_057807.1, from coordinate 351,023,206 downwards.
CCAACATTCGTCGGGCCCATTCCAATTGGGCTAAAAACTATTACAGGTCGAAATTGGCATGTAGCCCACTAAAAATATCTGGGCCTAAATCAGCATAAGCTTTCATATTTTTCTAGTAGGCCTGTGCCCATAGTGAGCCTTTAACAGGCCTAAACATAAGTTGGGCCCTCAGTAAAATTAGGCCATTTACAGGTGTCAATATCTCGAGCCCATAAAACACATGGGCCTTTAATAGACCGAAAGTGAGATTGGGCCCTGATTGTGTCAAATAACCCACTGGACTTAGCAGGCCGAAATGGTGGCCCATTTATGATGCGGATCTTTGACAGGCCGAAATTCGGACGGGCCGTAAATGCGCCGACCTAATACACGGGCCTTTAACGGTCCGGAACTTTGGTCGGGCTATATTATCGTCATTTTTATATGGGCTGTTAATGGGCCCGATATGACATTGGGCCACATCTGGCCCATGGTTTTACGTTCGGCGTTAACAGGCCGGAAATGGCAATAGGCTGAAAGTGGCCCAAATCTATAGTGGGCCTCTAACAGGCCGAATGTTAGACATGGCTGAATATGACCCAAATCCTTCACGGTCGTTTATGGGACGAAAGTTTTGATGGCCTGTAAATGGGATCAAGTGAAGCCGGACCTTTAACATGCCGGAAATACACCGGGCCGTAATTCGGCCCAATTACTTAGCCGACAGTTAACGGGCCAGAAGTGACCATGGGCCGCGTTGATGACAAGTTTAGGACAGGCCGTTGACGGGCCGATTTGACAAAGAATGTTGGGCCTTTAGCTGGGCCGACCCATTATGGTCTGCAGAATCTTGTGAGCCTTTAGCTGGGCCGGCCCATTATGGTCCGCAAAATCTTGTGGGCCTTTAGCTGGGCCGGCCCATTATGGTCTGCAAATTCGTGTGGGCCTTTAGATGGGCCGGCCCATCATGGTCCGCTAAATTTTGTGGGCCTTTAGCTGGGCCGGCCCATTATGGCCTGCTAAATCTTATGGGCCTTCGATTGGGCCGGCCCATTTAAACTTTGTGGGCCACTTTTGGGCCGGTCCACGTGTCAACATATCATAGGCCCATCTTGACCGTTGGATGAGTGACACCTATGCCAATGCGGAGCTGACGTGTGGATCCGTCAGCCAATGAGAATTTTACACGTGGAAAATCGGCATTGGTCGTGGCTGTTAACGGGTTACCGGATCCAAAATCCGACCCGATAGCTTAACGACGTTTCATTACGGTGGATGCCACGTGTCGGTCACCCTTGACGAAAGCACTTCTATGACGCGCGATTTATCGTCATGGAAGTGGACACTTCCATGATGATAATTTTGGTAATGTCATGGAACACTTCTACGACAGCACAGGTATGACTATCTTTATTCTGTCATAAATTTGTCATGGATGTACATGCATGACAGAAAACGCGACCTACTGTGACAAACACGTATCATCACGGAAGTGTATTTTTTTTGTAGTGAAGAGCGCTTTAACCACCGGCTAATAGCCACTGCAAGAAGCCTGAAAAAGAAGCAGCAGCAGCTTCAAGCTGATCAGGATCTACTCAATGATAGATGGACTAATGTCCTGGCAGCCGAGGAATACAGTCTCGAATGCCCAACTAAGAGTTACCCGAAGCGCAAGCTGCTACCCCAATTCGACGATGAGGCCCCAGAGCCGATACCACCAACGCGTAACACTGCCGACGGACCTGACTGACCACCACGTGGCCGGGATAGAGCGGCAACTCAAGTCAAACACCAGCTTGCACCACCCTGCCATAAAGGCAGAGAGACAGCGACTACAAGATACACTTATGACCTACGACAGGACTTGGATAATAGAGCCGGTCAGACCAGATCAATCTATGGATCAAGGGGGCGTGCCCCAGCACGAGAAGACTACCATCAGGCTAGGCGTGAGAAGCACACCTTCACCCAGGCCGAAAACCACATACGGACTCCATCCGAACTATGTCGTGACATTGCCCGATACAGAGGCGCCGCGCACCCCCTATGCTTCACCAATGAGGTAGTGGAGCACCAGTTCCCAGAAGGGTTTAAACCCATGAACATTGAATCATACGATGGCAGAACGGATCCTGCGGTATGGATTGAAGACTTTCTTCTCCACATTCACATGGCTCGCGATCACAATTTACACGCCATCAAATACCTCCCCCTCAAACTTAAGGAACCAGCTCGGCACTGGTTAAACAACCTCCCAGAAAACTCTAATGGAAGCTGGGAAGACCTGGAGGATGCCTTTAGAGACAACTTCTAGGGCACTTATATCCGGCCTCCGGATGCCGATGCCCTTAGTCACATAGTCCAGCAGCCTGGAGAGTCAGCCAGAAAATTCTGGACCTGGTTCCTAATTAAAAAGAACCAAATTGTTGATTGTCCGGACGCCAAGGCTCTAGCAGCCTTTAAACACAACATTCGCGACGAATGGCTCGCCCGACACCTCGGCCAAGAAAAGCCGAAGTCCATGGCAGCCCTCACATCACTCATGACCCGTTTTTGCGTAGGAGAAGATAGCTGGCTAGCCCGTAGCAGCAATAGTACCAGCGACCCTGTCACTTCTGAAGCCAGAAACAGCAACGGCAGGCCCCACATTTAGTAAAAACAAGCGTCGGAGCAACTCTGACAATGCCGAACACACGACGATCAATGCCAGATTCAATGGCTCCAAACCCGGTCAGCGGAAGAAGCCATTCAAAAGGAACAAAGATGGTTCATCTAGCCTGGACCGTATACTCGATCGACCTTGCCAGATTCACGGCACCCCTGACAAGCCTGCCAACCATACCAACAGAAGTTGTTGGGTCTTTAAATAGGCTGGTAAGTTAAACACCAAGCAAACGAGGAAAGGGTCACCCAGCGAGGATGATGACAAGGAGCCTCGCCCACCGAACACAGGTGGACAGAAGAAATTTCTCCCCGAGGTCAAAACGGTGAACATGATATACGTTACTCACACCCCCAAGAGGGAGCGCAAGCGTGCGTTAAGGAACGTCTATGAAATAGAGCCAATCGCCCCAAAATTCAACCCATGGTCAGCATGCCCGATCACTTTCGATCGCAGAGACCATCCGACCAGTACCTGTCATGGAGGTTCAGCCGCGTTGGTCCTTGACCGAATTATCGCTAGATTCCACCTCACGAGAGTCCTCATGGATGGCAGCAGCCGTCTTAACCTGCTCTATCAGGACACGGTCCGCAAAAAGGGTATTGACTGGTCAAGAATCAAGCTCACCAAAACTACCTTCAAAGGAGTACTACCTGGTGTAGAGGCCTGCTGCACGGGCTCAATCACATTGGAAGTCGTCTTTGGTTCGCCGGACAACTTTCTAAAGCAAAGACTTGATCTTCGACATCATCCCTTTCCGCAGTGGCTATCATGCATTACTCGAACAAATTGCATCTGCCCACTTCAATGCGGTCCCGCACTATGCTTATCTCAAACTCAAGATGCCAGGACCATGTGGTGTTATAGTAGTCCATGGAAACATGGATCGCTCCCTCCATACTGAGGAACACACCGCAGCCCTCGCAGCGGAAGTGCAGGTCGGCCTTATCAAGCCAAACTCCACATCAGCAGTCAAGCCCCCGGACCCTGTCAAACGAGTTAGGACTACCATGCAGAATGACAGTCCAGCTCTTCAGGAGCTCGATTAGCAATTCGGCCTCTGTCTTAGCCCTAACCGAACTGCGGCGTATGTACCGCGTGTACATAACTACGCACTAAAGATACCATTGGCGACGATGGAGGCATATCAAGGATAAAATCCACAATACGGCTCAACCGTACCTGGACCATCATATCACCTTTTTATGGTGCCAAGGGCCCTCTGCTCATTAATCCTCTCAAAGAATCACACACCAAGGCGAAAAGCAGCGCAGATGTACGGCAGAGTACCTAAAAGATCTTCAAAGATCACCTCTTCCCTTCTTTAGTACCTGTACACAGCTTTCCCTTGTGGCCGGCATGTAAAATAGCCACCATGCTTATAGAATTATCTGTACAAATACATTTTGACGTATCAATCAGACAATAATGGAAACAGTTTTTTTGCCCAACCTATTCAGTACTGGCTTATTTCCTAATCTGTATTCCCTCTTTTTCTTTCGTCTGACTATCATGTACACCTCGGCACGAGTTAAGTTTCCAGGGGCTCCATTCAGCCACGTACATTGCTTAAAAATAACATAAGTCTGAACACTTTTACAATACAATTCGGCGCCTCGGATCTAGCATTATATGCATCGGCTCTGAATCATGTCTTGGGTCAATAGTTGGGTATCCCGGCTCGTGTGGTCACTACCTTACGTTCCGCTTGTTTGGCTAAGGAAGTAAATGGAGAACTACTGCGATTGTGTTTCTAGTTCATCCGGATAAACACCTCAGTAGAGAAAGCCGAAAACTGATTGTCATGATGCAGCGAGAGCTGGTCAGCTATTCAGTGACTAAGTATAAATATCTTGCGATTTTTTCCGTGTCACACGAAGGATCGGTTTTTACCTGGTCAGACGTCTACAGTAACCAAGTTCGGATAACCGAACAATACTAGTGGCTGCGCCTACAATCTTATTGTGAAACTCCTTTGGCTAAGTGAGAATGATAAAGCCGCACAGTCTGATTGCCTGGTTCTCCGCACTAACACCTCCTTCAAGGACCAAGTCGTTGGGTTAAGTGTGTTTTTGTGTTGTTCCGAACACCCCCGTACTATCTATGCGAGGAGCTAAAGCCGATGACTGGCTGACTCTCAGATTCAATAAACGATCACAATAGAGGGAAAATAATTTCAGATGAAACAAGAAAAATATTATACAAACGACTTGTTTTCATAAATATAAAGTTCGGGCAGAACAGATACATTCATTCAAAAATGGTGTCCTTCAAACACTGGCCCTCTACAATGCGGGATCCTTCAAGGACGTTGTTGAAATACCGCTCCAGTGTACGGTGCTCCTTGCCTGCGGGTGGTCCCTCAGTTGCAAGATTGGTGGCATTCATATTCGCCCACTGCACCTTGACATAGGTGAAGGCCATCCGGGCACCTTCGATACAGACTGACCGCTTTATAGCATCAAGCCGTGGGCAGGCATCGACTAGCCGCTTCACAAGCCCAAAGTAGCTACTAGGTATGGGTTCGGCTGGCCACAGACGGAATATAACATCCTTCATGGCCAGTTCGGCCACCCTATGTAGCTCGGTCAGCGGTTTCAGCTGATCGCTGACGGGCACAGGATGCTCTAACGCAAGTGTCGGTGTCAAAACCGGCGGATCTCGGGTAGGGGGTCCTAAGCAGTGCGTCTTAGGATCAATGATAACGGGAGGCAAGGGACACAATGTTTACCCAGGTTCGGGCCCTCTCAATGGAGGTAAAACCCTACTCCTACTTGATTGATATTGATGATATGGGTATTACAAGAGTTTATCTACCACGAGATCAGAGAGGCTAAACCCTAGAAGCTAGCATATGGTATGATTGTTGTTCTCTATCGACTAGCCTGCCCCCGGTTTATATAATGCACTAGAGGCCTAGGATAACAAGAGTCCTAGCCGAATACGCCGGTGGGGGAGGAGTCCTTGTCTTGATCGCCAAGTCTTGTGGATTCTTCCTTGCATGCGGCAGCTGCCCGGACTGGCCCATGAGTATACGGCCATGGGGGTCCTCGGCCCAATCCAACTGATCGGGAGACGACGCGTTGAGTACCCCCTAGTCCAGGACACCCTCAGTAGCCCCCTGAACCGGTCTTCAAGTTAGAGACGCTCCTCGATTCTTCTGAACTGTTCTTCATCTTCGGTTGCCGGTCTTGAAAACTGGTTCAACAAATCTTCTCATCTTCTATCTTGAGGATCACCGAAATGCATTCGACGAGTTTACAAGTCGGGTATCCGAGGAGCCCCTTTAAGTTTCCGGCCTTTATCAATGCCTTGTTATTTTTATGCCACACCTCGGGTTTGAAGTTGTTCCCGAGCGGCAACGTTCGCTTGCGTCCGAGCTCCAACGCCGGACTGCATTCGAGGTATCTTTTCGCAGCCGAGCACCAAAGCTGGACCGCTTCCCAGCTCTAACGCCGAACTATGTATCCGAGCTCCAACGCCGGACTATGTATCCGAGCTCCAACGCCGGACTATGTATCCGAGCTCCAACGCTGGACTGTATCCGAGGTGTCGTAAATCACCTTGGTTCAAAGAAGTTTGAAGGAGTTTAGCCGAGCTTAATGCCGAAAATGCCCTCTATGGAGCCAGCCACTAGCATTCGAGCTTTATGCCGGACTGCTTCCGAGGTGGTGCACCACCCCGAATGTGGGCTGATTTTTGTCAATATTTTTGATTGGTGCAATTTATTCTCTGCCGAGATACATAGCCAGTAGCCCTCAAGGTGGGTATCGGTCTAAAACCCGAGATGCACATGAAGGATGACATAAGACCGCTGATCCCCGTAGCCACTGAGAGTCAGGTTGATTTGCAAAATCGGTCTGAGGATCAAGTCCTAGCTTGGCAGAATACTTTGGGACACAAAAAGCGGCGTGCTCAGTCCTCGAGACTCAGGTTGAGTGCGGTCGACCAACCTGAGGATCAAAATCTTCTCGGAAATTGTATTGCACTTAAAATTTTCTGCATAGAACAGGCAATGCAGTAGCCCCCGAGACACTGGTCGGGTGGCAACACCAGATCAGTGGATCGATGTGCCCCTTTAATATTTGTAAATAATAAGCCCGAAGCCCAGTAGCCCCGAGCCTTAATGCGGGCACGGGAGGCCGAATTAAGGATCGATATCCATAGTAAAATCACAAATTATGTGTAATGACTCTATGTATCCAAGTACTTTATGTCATTAATGCTCGGATCCGCATTGTACAAAACTTTGTTGACCGACCATCGGCTTCAACCTCCTCGGCCAGTAGCCGAGGAGTGTTTGTCCTACTTTGTAAAGCCTTTATGAGGGCAAAGATTTATGACAAACAAGGCAATCTGGTCATACGGTTTTATAAACAAAGGTACGCAGAGAGATATGTTATATTACTATTTAACAGAAGAAATGTCTTCCAAAGAAAATAGTCCCGCTATCGGTTCCTTTCTTTGGGTTGTCATGCTAAGCATGATCATGAAACCTCAACTCCAATGTAAGAGCAAAATATCGAGGATTTAGTTTGGGAGGCCAGTTAATAACCCCCGGTAGTGTTCGGCGACAGTCGAGGTCAAGCCGTAAACACTTCGGCCATTGTTATGAATGGCCCGTCGTTTAACGCTGTCATCGAATCGCCGACCAGTTTACGCTTATTGTGACAATCAATTTTCGGCTTTCTCCACTGAGGTGCTTAACCATGTGAGCTGGAAGCACAATCGCAGTGGTTCTCCCTTTGCACACCTAGCCGAACAAAGCGGAACAAAGGAGGCAAGCGCAGGAGCCGGGCAACCCAACTATTGACCGAAGACACAATTCGAAACCGATGCATATATAGCAATATCCGAGAATGTTTTTGCTGAATCTCTAAAGGTGTCCGGCGTTGCACTGCGAGACTTGTGCTGGAAACACACAAATAGTTTAAAAGTTCCATGGGCTCGAAAAGCCAAAAAACTTATTCAAAAGGTTAATGTCCGAATTAGATCAAGTGTTCGGTGCCAATCCGAAAATTGGACTTTAGAAAAAAAGGTGCTTCTGCCGTGCTTTAACATGACACATCCTATCTCAAAACTTCAAGTGGGTCAGCCTACGGCTTCAACCTCCTATCCCGAAGGAGGAGTACTTCTTACTAGGCCAGTTTAGTAAACTAAACTCTAGCGGCTTTGAGAGAGGAATTAGGCTCCCCGGCTAGTGACCGCACACTTGTGTCGAAAAAAGGAGTGATAAATAATAATAAAAACTTTGCAACGACTAAGAAGAAAAACACTTATCATAAAACCGCTCATATAAATTTAAGAGCCCCCAAGTGACTTGGGTAAAAGAATGATTGCATGTACCGAAGTACTTATATCATATCTATGTTCAAGCGAACTTTAAATGCGTCTTAACCGACCGTTGGTTTCTCCCTCTTCGGTTAAGGACCGAAAAGTGTTATGTACTCCATCTGTCGAGAATATCGACGGCGTTTCCAATAACCAGGCAATCAGGCCATAAGGCTGTAACAGACAAAGCACGCTCAGGGAACTTATGCTATATTACTGCGAAGAGTAAGAAGCATCTTCGAAGAAAATAGTACCCCCATCGATACCTTTCTTCGGTGCTCATTATTATTATGAGACTTGTGCAATAGATTTTTTGTACTCATGAGTTCCGTTGTGTGCCAACCATGATTGAAAACAATAATAGCGCTAGCTTTCGGCTTCACCCAGTCTGAGGTTCGGCTCGGGTGACCCGATCGTGACAATCGCAGAGGTGCTCCCTTTACTCCCTAGCCGAACAATCGGGAACGTAGGGGTAAGCACATGAGCCAGGCAACCCAGCTTGCAAATCGCTTAAGTCAATATGGTGCATATTGTGGCATAATACACGAACAAGGAATGAAGCCGTACAAGTATAACCATATGTAAGAGGAAAAAGCTTCGTGAAGGAAGCCCCCAAGTAAACGGGGTATTTGAATTTGTGCGTCACAAACAAAGTTTGGACAAGGAAATTTAAACAAGCCACTTTTTTCCAAAAAAGTATAATGCTTGGCCGAGCCGAACACAAGTTAAAAATTTAACACTTTGAGCATGAAGACGACTTAGCTGGTTAATGTGTTCGGTATTGATGACGCGGTCCGAGCTTGATGCGGGACAAGGTTCCATCCCCGAGCCGGTCCCGAGGTGGCGGAGCAAAGAGCTCAGCACTCCGAAGTGGTGACATAGAACAGGCAATGCAGGACGGCAGGGTGATGCCGAAGTCCCCGGCATGGGGTAATGAAGTGTTGACGAAGCCCCCTGTCCAGCCAAGGTGACGCCAAAGGATATAGTCCGGCTGGATCATTTTCCTGTGCACAAAAAATAGTGCAAACCGGAGATAATAGTAATAATAATAATAATAATAATAATAATAATTTGTTGCATAACAAATAATTTATGCAAAGTGAGTAATAAAAGAAATATGGCCTGGCATCGAAGTCAATGTCGATCCAGGGCGGCGGCGTGATGCGGTAAAGGCATGTCAAGGCCTGAATTCACAGGTCGGTTCGAGTTCCGGATGCGGCGTTCGCCGGACTATGTACGGAAACTGACCAAACCACCATGCGATCGTCGTTAATGCGGCCACCATTTGATAGACCTGCATACATATGACGGACAAACCAGAGTAATAATTCATTGGAAAAATGAACCCTAACAAGCAAAAAATACTAGGATTAATAGCACCTCGCTTATTTGTTGTAGCAATCCGAAGAAAGGTGATTCCCAAAATCGGGACTCGATCCACACACCTATCGCCTGATGGGCGATAAAGCAACGGCATGGCGATGATGGCAAAAGGTTAGCTCGCCGAGGCAAAGCCCTCGGTCCGGCTAACGTGACGGAGCTGGTCGGCCTGCGACGCCGAAGTCTCCAGAGTAGGTTTGATGAAGAGATGATGAAGCCCCCGGTCCAGCGATGCAGGTCATGACGTGGTCGATGCAGGTGTGCCCGCTCCATGCAATCCGTGGGGCGGCGATGTTGGTGACGATTTATCCTTCGTGATGCCGAACTATTGTCCGGCTGGCCGAGATGATGATCCGAAGAAATTGAGCTCGGCTCAACAAAGCGACGACGTGTCTAACGCAGGTCGGCCGCCATGGAGTGATGTTGTCGGGCTGGTTTGACACCAGCGCGACGGTGAAGTTCGTATTGCAAGAACACTTTTAATACTACTGGAATGTGTTTGAGAATAAAACACAACACCCCATACGAAAACATCCTTCAAAAGGGATGTCCGAGATCCCGTTCATAAAGAAGATGAATTCGGGTCGGATTCGTTCTCTCGCAGAAAACAGATCCAAAAAGTGATGCACTAATCGGAAGTTTCCCGGAGTTTGGACGGTCGGATCGAGCTGAATTTTTGTCAGGTGGTAGATATGGGAATTCCGCAGCAAATCAACGGTTGGATCCTCCAAAGGACATACGAGCTAGATGCTGGATACCATGCCCTAAACTTGTCTGGATTCTCGTCCAGATTCAACAGGGCTCTGGTATATCGGAGATTGCCGGAGATTCCTCCATCGGAACTCGATGAAATTTTTGCAGGGTTGTTGTATACTTAATTCCGCATAATTCCACTAAAGTAATCGTTTAAGCGGCACTCGAGGAGGCGGTGGCGGTGGATACAAGTTTGTTGTCCAGAAAAACAGCACGGTCGCCTGAGGGCAATGTTGACGTTGAGCCCCCGAGCTCCATGGATGACTCCTCCATGATCATGATAGAGATCGGAGTTGGTGTTGATGAAGGCCTTCATCCGAACATGATGATCGGAGGTAGGGCGCAGTCCTCGGTCAAGCCAAGGTGACCAGTTGAGCTGGTGACGAAGAAACCGACGTCGCAGTTGACCTGCAGTCGAGCCATTGATCCTTTCGCCGATCACACAACGGAACTTTCAATGAAACCACCGATGTTGGTGTCAAAACCGGCGGATATCGGGTAGGGGGTCCCAAGCAGTGCGTCTTAGGATCAATGGTAACAGGTGGCAAGGGACATAATGTTTAACCAGGTTTGGGCCCTCTCGATGGAGGTAAAACCCTACTCCTGCTTGATTAATATTGATGATATGGGTATTACAAGAGTTTATCTACCACGAGATCAGAGAGGCTAAACCCTAGAAGCTAGCATATGGTATGATTGTTGTTCTCTATCGACTAGCCTGCCCCCGGTTTATATAATGCACTAGAGGCCTAGGATAACAAGAGTCCTAGCCGAATACGCCGGTGGGGGAGGAGTCCTTGTCTTGATCGCCAAGTCTTGTGGATTCTTCCTTGCATGCGGCAGCTGCCCGGACTGGCCCATGAGTATACGGCCATGGGGGTCCTCGGCCCAATCCAACTGATCGGGAGACGACGCATTGAGTACCCCTTAGTCCAGGACACTGTCAGCAAGGTACTGCGACTAGAATAGTTTCTCTATTGAGCTCCCCTCAGTACCTTATGATCAAGATTATCTATGAACAATATTTGAATCTCTTCTGAATTCTTTTATGTATGATTTATTATCTTTGCAAGTCTCTTCGAATTATCAGTTTGGTTTGTCCTACTAGATTTATCTTTCTTGCAATGCGAGATGTGCTTAGCTTTGGGTTCAATCTTGCGGTGTCCTTTCCCAGTGACAGCAGGGGCAGCAAGGCATGTATTGTCTTGTTGTCATCGAGGTTAAAAAGATGGGGTTTATATCATATTGCTTGAGTTTATCCCTCTACATCATGTCATCTTGCCTAATGCGTACTCTGTTCTTATGAACTTAATACTCTAGATGTATGTTGGATAGCGGTCGATGTGTGGAGTAATAGTAGTAGATGCAGAATCGTTTCGATCTACTTTTCGCGGACGTGATGCCTATATACATGATCATGCCTAGATATTCTCATAACTATGCACTTTTCTATCAAGTGCTCGACAGTAATTTGTTCACCCACTGTAATACTTATGCTATCTTGAGAGAAGCCACTAGTGAAACCTATGGCCCCCGGGTCTATTTTCTATCATATAAGTTTCTGATCTATTTTATTTTGCAATCTTTACTTTCCAATCTATATCATACAAATAACAAAAATATTTATTATCTCTATCAGATCTCACGTTTGCAAGTGGTCGTGAAGGGATTGACAACCCCTTTGTCGCGTTGGTTGCAAGGTTCTTATTTGTTTGTGCAGTTACGAGGGATTTGAGTGTAGCCTCCTACTGGATTGATACCTTGGTTCTCAAAAATTGAGGGAAATACTTACGCTACTTTGCTACATCACCCTTTCCTCTTCAAGGGAAAACCAACGCATGCTCAAGAGGTAGCAAGAAGGATTTCTGGTGCCGTTTCAGATGATTCTACGCACAAGTCAAGACATACCAAGTACCCATCACAAACTCTTATCACTCGCATTACATTATTTGCCATTTTCCTCTCGTTTTCCTCTCCCCCACTTCACCCTTGCCGTTTTATTCGCCCTCTTTTTCCCATTCGCCTCTTTTTCGCTTGCTTCTTGTGGTATTTGCTGCCACTATGTCTGGAACTGGGGAGGTTATCGTTGATAAGGACAATAGTAATAACGTGGGAAACTTTGATGCTTTTAATGATCATGCTGAAGAACCCATTATCTTACATACTAAAAAGTTTCGAATCGGTAGTGGTAATATTATTGGAAAAGGGGTTATTCAAGATTTCTTTACTTGTGCCGGTGCTTTGCCCGCTATGGGTGGATCTATTCTTCATAGAACTAGTAGTCTTGCGGATGCTATATCCTTGCTTATAGTTGAACTTGAAAGACAATTTAATCATATGCATCCTTGCATACAAAGGATTTTCCTAGAATTTTCCAATATTGAGCATTCTTCTGTTAAGCGTGCAGCTACTATCTTTTTGGCACATGAGTTCAGATTTATAATGAAATAAGCTAAAGAGAATTTTGTGCACTATAGGGTGGACGCTGGTCGTCCTCCCATAGAGGCGATCCTTTTTAATCAAGAAGACATAATGCGTTTACGATCTTTAGATCATGTTGCTTATAATGAAAACCTTAGAAAAAGGTTCCTATCGATGTTCTAGTTGATAGAATCTCCGAACTTAATAATGATTTTGCTATTCAAAACAACGGGTTAGGATTTTCTCTTGAGCAAAGGCTCATGACTTTTTTCCAAAAGAATGCTTATAATGATGAATTGGTTGTGCAATATGAGGGGCCAAAAGAGGAACCCATACCTCCCTAGCTTGATCTTGGGGACTTCTGTCCCATTAAATTTAGCCCTTTTGATTACTTTTGCTTGCCACAAAGAAAACTTGCTTCTGAACATAGGGAATATGAGATGAGTTTTCGTGATTTACCTTATCATTATGGTGGTACTTAGATCTATTCTCGCTTTTATGCCTAGCTTGAGGCGTTAAACGATAGTGCTTGTTGGGAGGCAACCCAATTTTATTTTTGGTTTTTGCTTTTTGTTCCTGTTTAGTAATAAATAATTCATCTAGCCTCTGGTTAGATATGGTTTTATGTTTTAGTTAGTGTTTGTGCCAAGTAAAACCTATAGGATCTTCTTGGGTGATAGTTAATTTGATCTTGCTGAAAAACAAAAACTTTTGCGCGCACGAGAATAATTTTCATAAATCACAGAAACGTGATTTTTAGTTGATTATTTTTGCATAAGATTAATAAACAGATTATTTAGTACTTCCTATTTTGGTAGACGTTTTGGGATTCTAGAAGTATTCGAAAGTTACAGATTGCTACAGACTGTTCTGTTTTTGACAGATTCTGTTTTTTGTGTGTTGTTTGCTTATTTTGATGAATCCATGGCTAGTATCGGGGGGTATGAACCATAGAGAAGTTGGAATACAGTAGGTTTAACACCAATATAAATAAATAATGAGTTCATTACAGTACCTTAAAGTGGTGGTTTGTTTTATTTTGCTAACGGAGCTCATGAGATTTTCTGTTGAGTTTTGTGTTGTGAAGTTTTCAAGTTTTTGGGTAAAGATTTGATGGACTATGGAATAAGGAGTGGCAAGAGCCTAAGCTTGGGGATGCCCAAGGCAACCCAAGGTAAAATTAAAGGACAACCAAAATCCTAAGCTTGGGGATGCCCCGGAAGGCATCCCCTCTTTCGTCTTCGTCCATCGGTAACTTTACTTGATGCTATATTTTTATTCACCACATGATATGTGTTCTTCTTGGAGCGTATTGTATGATTTGATTCTTTGATTTCTGGTTTACCACAATCATCCTTTTTGTACACACCTTTCGGGAGAGACACACATGAATCAGAATTTATTACAATACTCTATGTGCTTCACTTATATCTTTTGAGCTAGATAATTTTGCTCTACTACTTCACTTATATCTTTTTAGAGCACGGCGGTGGTTTTATTTTATAGAAATTATTGATCTCTCATGCTTCACTTATATTATTTTGAGAGTCTTTTAGAACAGCATGGTAATTGTTTTGGTTAAAATTTTAGTCCTAATATGATGAGCATCCAAGATAGGTATAATAAAAACTATCATATAAAGTGCATTGAATACTATGAGAAGTTTGATACTTGATGATTGTTTTGAGATATGAGAATGGTAATATTAGGGTCATGCTAGTTGAGTAGTTGTGAATTTGAGGAATACTTATGTTAAAAGTTGGCGATTCCCGTAGCATGCACGTATGGTGAACCTTTATGTGATGAAGTTGGATCATGATTTATTTATTGATTGTCTTCCTTATGTGTGGAGGTCGGGATCGTGCGATGGTTAACTCCTACCAACCCTTCCCCTAGGAGAATGCGTGTAGTACTTTGTTTTGATAACTTGTAGATTTTTGCAATAAGTATGTGAGTTCTTCATGACTAATGTTGAGTCCATGGATTGTACGCACTCTCACCCTTCCACCATTGCTAGCCTCTCTTGTGTCGCACAACTTTCGCCAGTATCATACAGCCACCATATACCTTCCTCAAAACAGCCACCATACCTACCTATTATGGCATTTCCATAGCCATTCCGAGATATATTGCCATGCAACTTTCCACCATTACGTTTATATGACATGCTCCACCATTGTCATATTGCTTTGCATGATCATGTAGTTGACATCGTATTTGTGGCAACGACACCATTCATAATTCTTTCATACATGTCATTCTTGATTCATTATCCCGGTACACCGCCGGAGGCATCCACATAGAGTCTTATTTTGTTCTAAGATTGTTGAGTTGTAAGTAGATAAAAGTGTGATGATCTTCATTATTATATCATTGTCCCATGTGAGGAAAGGATGATGGAAGCAATGATTCCTTCACAAGTTGGGATGAGTCTCCGGACTTTAGGAAAAATAAAAGAGGCCAAAGAAGCCCAAATAAAAAAAGAGGCCAAAGAAGCCCACCAAAAAAATAAAAAAAAATAAAAAAAATGAGAGAAAAAGAGAGAAGGGGCAATGCTACTATCCATTTACTACACTTGTGCTTCAAAGTAGCACCATGATCTTCATGATAAAGAGTCTCCTATGTTGTCACCTTCATATCCTAGTGGGAATTTTTCATTATAGAACTTGGCTTGTATATTCCAATAACTAGATGATACCCCCGCGCGTTGCCGCGGGAATTGTTAGTCTTATTCACATGATAATAGATAAATTGAATAACTTTACTTGCATATTAGATATATGATATTAAGATGAAATTTTTTGCAATGGACACATTACTGAGTATATTTTATAAAAATTGCAAAATGTCAATTATGCAATCTATTTTTAACTAATTATAGTCATGTGACGTACGTAATCTCATATCATTTACATATATTTTAATGTTATAAACACATAAAGTGTAGGGATTCTGAAATGAAAATACTATGATCAGTTATCAAATTGCCATTTTGAGACATTTGTTGTGCACTATGTGGGACTCTTGTTATAAATTTCATACATGCATACTCTTCGTACTTAGATCTGCACAAAGAATGAAAATTGAACTCGAATATTAGCCATTGTAGTAGCTACATTTGAGTGATGGGGCTCCAATATCAAAATAAGAACAAAACCAATTATGACCATTGGAACAAAATAATACCCATCCTTTTCTCTTTGTGTTCAGGATATGCCTATAGTCAAGTATACATAAAAAAGAATTCTTCATGTTTGAGATCTTAAACCACAAAATTGTCATTCTTTATTTTAATTTGCTTAATGTATCTTATAAGTTGTCATGTGCAGGATATGCCTATAGTCCAATATCTTATGCTATAGGCATATCTTGTACACAAATTGCATTGATTCATAACCAACATACATAAGCAAAAAACACATGTAGATATACGACCCAACACGGCTTAGTGAAAGGAGATGAGTGGCAACTACAAAACAATATAATAAAATTCTTGGAACTTAAAGTGAGTACGTACCATCGATAACACGTGTTGCTGATGATATGTTATATATCTACTTTCCTCTAGAAAGGAGCAAAATGATCAAATCCTCAGTTCCTCATGCATTTTTTTTGTAATTTGTTTCCAAACATGAAGAACCACTTCCAATATGTGTGCATACTGTAGCAGCAACATAATAAAGGTCATATGCTAGGCAGCATTAAGTACGTGAAGTCCATTGTAAGGATTTATATTCAACCTTCTTTGGTCCTCTATATAAATAAACTTGTCATGATTGTAGCCCCGGTATTAGAATCCTTCCGTACAAATTATCAACTTCCAATTCTAAGGCGAGATTTCATAATCATAAGGATGGAAAAAAATGACACTACATGGTCAACGATGATGCATGTTTATATTTCACAAAGCAAAGAGACATAATGGGATAAAATAAACATAGCAGATCCACAACTCTCATGAAAATCAGGGAAAATGACCATCTCATATCAATATCAAACCTTGTCAAAAACAGAAGTGTAGTCGTGTAGAGAAGAAATCCCTCTGATTGCGGATGACCGTATCTTTGATCTAGGTCCGGCGATGCATACCTTGAATCTGTAACTTGTGATGGATAGAAGTAGCAGAAGTGACGAAACACTTCATAGTCACCGGCAGTGTCGTAAATCTTGGGCGGAACATCCATCCATCTAGATAAAATAGCCAATAGAGGACCAGCATCCTGATGACCAAAGCCCAATTTGATGTTGGGTGATTACTACCAAACACAGAATAGACACCAATCTCGAGAGTCACCGATCGGGATAGGATGCAAGACTTCACTTCCATAATTTTGAAACCACGCAGGCAAAGAAAAAACTCAAAATCTGGATTCCCAACTTATAAATAGAGGGTCCTCGCACCTTCCACATGAGCCATGACGGGCTGATGGCACCGCCGGCAACTTATCTGCACAGTACCCTGTAAAACAAAAGAGAGGCTAATCCCAGAACCTTTTACTTCTCGTGTGGTGCTGTAGTGCCTACTAATTAATCAATCAAGCAGCTACATGAAGTGGAGCCGTGGAGCTGCGCTTGGATTATTGGTTTAGCTATGTACGTACCTAGTTGGATTGAAGCTGTTGACCTTCTCGATCATGCCATAGAGCTTGTCCTTGAGCCTCTTGACTTTTGACGCGTCCATACCCTGTATCTGCGGCGACGTTGACGGCGAGGAGACCTTGCCGTCAGCCTCGTCCTGCTGCTGTGTACGCAACGGATTGGCGCGCTGTCGACGGGGACACTGCCGGAGTAGCGTGAGACGGGATCCCAGCCGCCGCGCCGGCCGATACAGAGGGGAAACGAGCATTGATGGGTACGACTAAATTGAGGGGGTGGGGAGACGGGACGTTCTGTAATCTTGGTGAGGCTCTGGTCGGTCTCTCTTCCCCTGCTGGTAACGGGTCAATGACGTGGTCGCCTTGTAAGCTGATCAACCTGTTGTGGGTCCCATCTGTAAGTGATTAATGGAACAATGATGTGGCAGTGTTGCTGATGTGGATAGGCTGCATGTCAAGAGAAATACTATAGTGGGGATGAAGTATCTAGGTATTATAGATGGGCTTCCTCAAATTGCCCTAGGTCTTCGTGAGCAAGCAATTTGGATGCACACCCACTTAGTTTCTTTTGATGAGCTTTCATACACTTATAGCTCTAGTGCATCTGTTGCATGGCAATCCCTACTCACTCGCATTGATATCTATTAATGGGCATCTCCATAGCCCGTTGATACGCCTAGTTGATGTGAGACTGTCTTCTCATTTTTTGTCTTCTCCACAACCACCACCTATTCCACCTATAGTGCTATGTCCATGGCTCACGCTCATGTATTGCGTGAAGATTGAAAAAGTTTGAGAATACTAAAGTATGAAACAATTGCTTGGCTAAAACCAGGGTTGTGCATGATTTAAATATTTTGTGTGATGAAGATAGAGCATAGCTAGACTATATGATTTTCTAGGGTTACTTTCTTTGGCCATGTTATTTTGAGAAGACATGATTATTTTGTTAGTATGCATGAAGTATTATTACTCTTATGTCAATATTAAACTTTTGTCTTGAATCTTTCGGATCTGAACATTCATGCCACAATAAAGAGAATTACATTGAAAATTATGCTAGGTAGCATTCAACATCAAAAGTTCTATTTTTATCATTTACCTACTCAAGGATGAGCAGGAATTAAGCTTGGGGATGCTTGATACGTCTCCAATGTATCTATAATTTTTTATTGTTCCATGCCATTATATCATCTGTTTTGGATGTTTAATGGGCTTTAATATACACTTTTATACTATTTTTGGGACTAACCTATTAACCGGAGGCCCAATCCAAATTGTTGTTTTTTGCCTATTTCAGTGTTTCGCAGAAAAGGAATATCAAACGGAGTCCAAACGGAATGAAACCTTTGCGAGAGTCGTTTTTTGGAACCAACGCAATCGAGGAGACTTGGAGTGTACATCAAGGAAGCAACAAGGTGACCACGAGGCAGGGAGGCACGCCCAGGGGGTAGGCGCGCCCCCACCCTCGTGGGCCCCTCGTGGCTCCCCTGACTGACTTCCTTCGCCTATATATACTCATATACCCTGAAAACATCTAGGAGCACCACGAAACCCTATTTCCACCGCCGCAAACTTCTATACCCATGAGATCCCATCTTGGGGCCTTTTTCGGTGCTCCGCTGGAGGGGGAATCGATCATGGAGGGCTTCTACATCAACACCATAGCCTCTCTGATGAAGTGTGAGTAGTTTACCATAGACCTTCGGGTTCATAGTTATTAGCTAGATGGCTTCTTCTCTCTCTTTGGATCTCAATACAAAGTTCTCCTCAGCCTTCTTGGAGATCTATTTGATGTAATTCTTTTTGTGGTGTGTTTGTCGAGATCTGATGAATTGTGGGTTTATGATCAAGATTATCTATGAACAATATTTGAATCTCCTCTAAATTCTTTTATGTATGATTTGTTATCTTTGCAAGTCTCTTCAAATTATCAGTTTGGTTTGGCCTACTAGATTGATATTTCTTGCAATGGGAGAAGTGCTTAGCTTTGGATTCAATTTTGCAGTGTCCTTTCCCAGTGACAGCAGGGGCAGCAAGGCACGTATTGTATTGTTGCCATCGAGGATAAAAAGATGCGGTTTATATGATATTGCTTGAGTTTATCCCTCTACATCATGTCATCTTGCCTAATGCGTTACTCTATTCTTATGAACTTAATACTCTAGATGCATGCTGGATAGTGGTCGATGTGTGGAGTAATTGTAGTAGATGCAGAATCATTTTGATCTACTTGTCGCGAACGTGATGCCTACATACATGATCATGCCTAGATATTCTCATAACTATGCACTTCTCTATCAATTGCTCGACAATAATTTGTTCACCCACTGTAATACTTATGCTATCTTGAGAGAAGCCACTAGTGAAACCTATGGCCCTCGGGTCTATTTTCTAGCATATAAGTTTCCGATCTATTTTATTTTGCAATCTTTACTTTCCAATCTATATCATAAAAATACCAAAAATATTTGTTATCTCTATCAGATCTCACTTTTGCAAGTGGTCGTGAAGGGATTGACAACCCCTTTATCGCGTTGGTTGCAAGGTTCTTATTTGTTTGTGCAGGTACGAGGGATTTGAGTGTAGCCTCCTACTGGATTGATACCTTGGTTCTCAAGAACTGAGGGAAATACTTATGCTACTTTGATGCATCACCCTTTCCTCTTCAAGGGAAAACCAACGCATGCTCAAGAGGTAGCAGTATGCTTTTCACCATGGATCTTGGTGATCCTGACATCGACGAAGACAATATGGACATTTAGGTCCTTGTTGATACGCTTCCAATTCTACCGCTATGTGAGTTTCTCAAGCATAGTTATTAAGTAATTTATATTGTTTATTTCAAAATAGTTGACAGCCTATTTCCATTGATAGCTTATTTTCGTTCTTCAAAGAATGTGCGGAAGATGGTAGATAGAACCTACTACACCAATGGTGCAGAATTAACTTATCAGGAGAAAAATCATCTGATCCCATTTATTAATGATCTTGAGAATTACAATATCTATTATCAGACTCCTGCACATTATATACGTGCCACTAGTGCACGTGTTGAACTATGGTAACATCCATGGAGAGGCCATGGTAAGAGTTTTTACTATTATGACATCTTTGCATATTTTGCATAAATTCTTCTAAAACTAAACTACATTGTTAACTACGAAGTTATTACTATGTTTTTCAACAGAAAACCCCGAAGGATTGTGTGCCTCATCTGATGTTTCTGAAAGGCGCCTTGATGTTATGAGCTTATGGCCAGGTTATCCTACGCATCACTGTTGTTCATACCGGATTTCTAAAACTGATGAAGACATGACAATCAAAGATTGGAAAACATGTATGGTCAATCGTAGGGAGGTACTTGGAAGCAACATTGTGCGACATGCAAGAATTGGAGACATGATAATCTCCATTCTCCATAATGGAGAGTCAGGGCCTATCTTGATTTATGCTATTTTTTACCTAAGAGAGGGTAGTAGGTCCTATTAGAGAAGAGTAGGTCCTAGGTACAATGTGTTATTATGTGCTACAATGTGTTAGAGTTGATGATGATGATGAGGAGGAGTTGTGATTATGACTAGTGACCAACTTGCTATATGATGTCTCATTTACAAAAATGATGATCCTGAGGAGTTGTTATATGACAATGATGTATTATGATGATAAGTTGTTAATGCTATGATGGTGATGATGATGATTTATTATATCATTGGGTGAAAGAACCCCAGATTAGTTTCAAGTGGATGGATCCATCCACTTGAAACTAATCCATGGTTCTTTCACCTATTGATGTAATAACTCATTATGATGTAAAAACAATCTCTAAATTGCTACTATATGAAAACTTGTATAATGGTGTATGAATACGACATAAAATGAAAAAGAAATAGAATACGCAATAATAGTAGTAGCGCGGGCATAGAGGCGCACTGCTAGTATCTATCAGTAGCGCTTGCTACGAAATGCGCTACTACTAAGTGCGTATAACAGTAGCGTGTCTGGACCAACGCTACTATTAACCTTTAGCTATAGCACTGTATCAGTAGAGCGGCACCCCACGCTATTGGTAGGCCAAAAACCAGCACTACTGCTAGCATTTTCCCTTGTAGTGCGAGCTTGTTGTTCATGTCTAGCTTTACGAGGAGCTTGTGGAGCTTGCCGGTGCAAATGTGCTTGATGTATGCACTCTTGTACTTGCTCGCGAAGTGCTTCTTCTTCTTCTCGAACACGTCGGTTGCGGTCAGTGACGATACGATTGGTATTGAGTAGAATACGTTGTGCCTCAAGAGCTTGTGCTTCACGCCATTGTTGTTGTTGATGTTGTGCCTCAGCATGTTGTTTGTCTTGGTGTTGGCGCGCTCGCTCTTCCTCTTGCTCTCGTTGGCAGAGGCGTTTCTTATTCTTCCACTTGTTGGCGTAGGTGTTGCCTTTCTTGTGCTTGCGCAAATCTAGCTTGATTTTGATGGTGTCGATGTTCTTGTGCTAGGAGTTGCTCTTGATGATCGGTTCCGTGTAGAGGATTGCGGTTTGCTTGGAGGTCTTGGCGCGCGGCTCGTCCAAGAGTGTTTGATGTCAGTGTACTTGAATCGGAGATGGTGTCACCGGAGTGTCGACTCAAGCGGCTCCATCGTCAGTAGGACGACGAGGTAGAAGGTCGGTTGACCATCGTGGCTCTAATATCCTCCTTGAGAGAGGCCATGGATGTGTCGAAGTAGTCCCTTGTATGTTGCTCGGATTGTCATAAGTCGGTGGCAAGGTTGTCGATGCGGTCGCCTAAAGCTTGTTGTTCTTGATGCAAAGCTCTTTGTGCACCGAGGAGGTCGCTCTTTGTGACATAGGAGGTTGAGTCGTCGTCTTGCTCGATGATGAGTTGGTTGGTAGAAGGACTTAGCCTATCCATCATGTCAAGTAAAATGTGAGGGTGGAAGAAAAGAAGAACAATACCAAATGTACCTTGACCTATTCTGAGGCTAGATCAAAGAACACTCAATGATGTATCAAGGAAATAGCACAATTGGTACCGTATCTCATCAATCTCTCACACCTACACAAAGAAAGCTTATGGTGGAGCTCGGTTAGGATGGTGGCACAAAATTTATGCAATCGTTAGTGAGACCCAATAATGTTGAAAAAGATTCGCAAATTTGCAAATGCGACAAGTAGACCACTAGTAAAATGGAGGTACACGGAAACACACGCACGAATACATAGATGGGGTCATGCAACCACAAATGAGCTCAAAATGTGGAATCCACGGAAAATGCTCTTGTTGCACAATGCTAGAGAGACGCTAGCTCGATTGAAAAATAGGCGGATATAAGACTTGTGCACAACCTACTAAGCAAAATGCAATGACTTCTATCCCAAGTATGCTATATGTATGGTATTCCTATGATATGATCCAAGATGATCGAGTATGACAATCTTAATGTAGTATGATGCTATGGCTCTTGCTTAAAAGCTCTTTGCTTATCTTTTTCTTTTGCTTAAAAGCTTGTTTGGCTCTTTCTCTTTTGAGCTCTTTCTTTGGCCTCTTATGGAAAACTTCACGAACCGAGATAGCAATTGTGTATATGCGATGACAACCTTGTGACACATGAGATGATACCAAGAGATGTACCATGATGATATGGTATGTATGCAATGGGGCTATGATCACTGATGTGCACAAGTAATGTTGCCGGCAATACTCAAAGGCTAGTCTCGATAGGAAAGGTACGAAAAATGGACTATGGGGTTATCAATGCAATGGCAAGGATTAGACAAAGATGTCATCGAAGTTACCGTCCTAGCTTACGGTCGAGGTGTCAAGGCGATGAAGAGGTCGAGGTCGATGACGAAGATAAGCGGCAGTGATGTCGACTTCGAGTCGTCCCTAAGTAGCCGAAACACGTTAGGAAACAGAGACCGCAATTCAAATTCTCAAAGACCAAAAGTGGCAAAATTGTCATAGTAAGTAGCGGGTAAGCATAGTGGTTGCGGAAAGCGGCGGTGGAAAGCTACTATGCAATGTGGGGTTATGGGAGTGGTGGTGCGGAAGGCGTAGCGGGCGGCTGAAATTTTTCATAGAAAAATTTCAGTTTCGTCAGGAAACGTCGGACGTCCGGTGGTGGTCGGACGATCGGTGATCGTTGGACGTCCGGTCCCTATCAGACGTCCGGTGCCTGGGCGATTTCGGGCACAGGATGAACTCAAGTTTTCGAGGTGGAGGTGGCAAATTTGGTCGAATTTTGGCGATTTTGTGGATGGATATAGAGGAAATTATGGGGTAAAGCTAGATCCACTTGTGGAAAAGCAAATCCATGGATCAAATCCAACAAAACTTCATCAAAACCAACAAATCACAAAAAAAAATTGAGGGGCTATTCACTACAAAAAAAGACACATCCGTGACATTTTGGGTCGAACGAATTTTTTTTCTGACATACTTTTGACACTTCTATGACGATAATTGTGACAAAACCCGGTATCATCATAGATGTGGTGGGATCCTACTTCTATGAAAAAAAATCATGACATAAAATAGGCTTTTCGTCCTGGGCGGGTCGGAGACGCAGCTGCATGACATTCTTTGGGTCGTCCATGACGGAAAAAACTGTGGTAGAAGCGAGGGCGAGGAAAATTTCGGTGAGCTCCCGGTTACGGTGGGAGGTCGGGGGCCAAGCGATGCGTGTTTCTCTCGTACACGTACACGCGTGTGCGCGAGGCATTGGCTGTAACTGAACCAGAGCGAGGCGTTGGGCTCTAACTGAACCCGAGCGATTGCACTGCAGGCTATGGGTTACTGAACCCGAGCGATCAATCGATGGCTGTTAACTGAACCTGATCAAGCGATTCCTTCGCTACTGCTGCTAACTAAAGTCGATCGATGATGCCTCTGGATGAACAGTGAGTGTTGCAGGGGGGTTTGGATGAACAGTGAGCGGTGGGGGTGGATGAACAGGACCCCGTGGCGTTGCCTCTGGATGAACAGGACCCCGATCGACCGAGTTGGTTCGGGCTGGATGAACAGGACCCCGTGGAGGGCTAGATGAACAGGATGACCCCGTGGAGGGCTGGCTGAACAGTACAGTGGAGGGGTGAATGAACAGTAGCCCGTGGAGGGGTGGTTGAATAGTAGCAAGTGGAGTAGCGTGCGGTGGAGGCTGGATGAACAGGAGCCCGTGGAGGCTGGAGGAGGTCGACAGTGGATGAACAGTAGCCCGTGGAGGCTAGAGGAGGTCGACGGTGGAGATGAGCAGTATCCCGTGGAGTCCCGGTGTGGTACGCGACACCCCTCCCAATGAACAGGACCCCCGTTTCGACCGTAGCGCTCCAACACAAGTCCGTTTCGTCCGTTTTGCGGTATGCCACACCCCTCCCGATCAACAGGACCCCCGTTTCGACCGTAGGAGGTCCGTTTCCTCCGTTTTGCGGTACGCCAGACCCCTCCACATGAACAGGATCCCGTTTCGAACGTGGCCGGTCAAACACAAGGACGTTTCCTCCGTTCTATGGTATGCCATGCCTCATTTCCATTACCTGTTCCGTCCAAGCCCTCCCGATGAACACGACGACGCATTCCGTTCCGACCCAGCCGGTTGGCTCCCCATGAACACGATGACGACGATGTTTCCCCGTTCCGACCCAGCCATGTACACGAGCCCTGGCCGTACGTATGCGCGAGTAGACATTCGAGACCCCGCCCGTATGTACGTACGTGGCCGTATTTTCTTTCTTGCACACTGGCCGTTGTACGTACGTGTACATACTATGTGCGCGCCTCTACTACGACACGTGTGCGCCTCTACATCCACCAGTATGTACATACACGTTCGCGACCAGAATGACAATGCTACATACGCTTCGACCAGGTGGGTCCCGACTGTCAGGCACTTCCTTGCGTGCGAATATGTACCTGGTGGGTCCCAGCAGTCAGGGAGGCGAATCGTTTTTTTTTGCCCGGACGCACTTCCTTGCGTGCGAAGATGTAGCTGGTGGGTCCCAGCAGTCAGGGGGGAAACATTTTTTTCGCGAAATACGGTGGCCCGTCTGGTGGGTCCCTGCTGTCAGGTGGAGGAATCATTATTTTTCGCGTAATAAGGAGGCACTTCCTTGCTAAGGCCGTGGACCCAGCTGTCAGCCTCTCCATGTACAGTCCATGTCTGATGGAAGTCGTTCCTTGACCACGTTGACCACGCCGCGCCGAGAGCACCAGGGCGGTGGACGACGGCGAGGCCTAGGAAGGGGATGACGCGGAGCCGGGGAAGACGCGACAATGGATGCCCACGCGTAGAGGAGTATGAGGTTTCACTGGTTCGGCTGTGGTGTGAGGCTGCCGTCGCCGTAGAATAACAGGGGGTGTGGGTGAGTAGAGGGATGGCTTGGCCAGTGGTGGGAGTAGTAGGGGCGGTGAGGCCTCCGCGGCATCACAGCCGACCATGGGAGGCAGGAGCATGCGGCACAACGGGCGCTGCTTTGGGCGGCTGGAGCAAGAAGACCAGAGGTTGAAGAAGCACTACGGCCGTTGGATGGACATCGTACGGTCACTGGAGCTAGAATTGTTCATATTGACTAAAGTTGACAAAGGCCTCCGTCCCAGTCAACTTAGTAGGCTCACAAGTAAGCCTCCCACCAAGGTGGGTCCCAGCTAGCAGGGGGAATTCATTTTTTTATGCGTAATAAGGAGGCACTTCCGGTGGGTCCAAGCTGAAAGCGGGGGGGGGGGGCGTTTTTTTTGCGAAATAGGGTGGCTCGTCCGATGGGTCCCAGCAGTCAGGGGGAAACATTTTTGTCGCGAAATACTGTTGCCCGTCCGGTGGGTCCCTACTGTCAGGTGGAGGAATAATTATTTTGTGCATAATAAGGAGGCACTTCCTTGCGGCTGCCGTGGACCCAGCTGTCAGCCTCTCCATGTACAGTACTCTTCCGGTGGAAGTCGGTCGTTGAGCACATTGACCATGCCGCGCTGAGAGCACCACGGCGGTAGAAAACGGCGAGGCCTAGGAACGGGACAACGCGGAGCTGGGGAAGACGCGACAGTTGAAGCCTGCACGGAGAGGAGTACGAGGGTTCACTGGTTCGGCTGCGGTGTGAGGCTGCCGTCGCTGCAGAATAACAGGGGGTGTGGGTGAGTAGAGGGATGCCCTGGCCAGTGGTGGGAGTAGTAGGGGGCGCTGAGGCCTGCGCGGCAGCACAGTAGGCCACGGGAGGGGGGAGCAGGCAGTCCCGCGGGCGCTGCTTTGGCGGCTGGAGCAAGAAGATCAAAGATTGAAGAAACACGATGGCGTTGGATTGACATCCAACGGTTACGTCTGCTAGAATCGTTTGTTGACGTATATAATAACTAAAAAAATCTTGCATACGCGTCAACTTAACAATTTATATATAGCTCATTGCAACTTCTTATGTAATTTATTGTAGTCGTTTTTTTGGTTGGCCAGGGCTAATTTCGCATATTTCTGTGGGTTCCAAACTATTTTTAATACCGAAATGTCGAGCCAGATTTAAAGTAATTTGAAGATATATTTAAATTAGGTTAATGCCCAGTGAAATAGGAATCTGAAAATGTGAAAAAATTCATAAATTATAAAGTAATTGCCAATTTTTCATTTGTTTTTATATTTACAACCCATTTCATATTACTTTCAATATTTGCAGGCGTCTTGAAAGAGTTATAGCCCATCATGGCGTAGAAAAATAAGTAGGCCTGGATTGGGTATTCTTCAGAAAAAATAAACTGGGCTCATTTTCACAAAGAAAAAATAGCTGGGCTGGTCACATGGTGAACATAAAATATAAGCTTGGCCTAGACGGGCCACAACCCAGTTCAAACCCTGCTCCATCTCAACAATAACAAAAAAACATACTGCTCGAGCAGCTATGTCCCAGGTGTCAGCCGATCTTGTGCTGTTCTCTTGTCTATTGACTATATACGCTCACAATGTCGTGGGTCCCAGATGTTAGGAAAACACTAGGAGGAAGCATTTTATTTTTCCATACGCTGACATGGTGGGCCCCTACTGTCATCCTCTCCACGTACTTGTGCCGATTCCTGTTGTTTGTTGACCATGTCGACAATGCGAGAGGGTGGCGCCGCGGCGAGCGCACCAAAGCGCGTGGAGGACGTCGGCGTTAACGATTTAGGAGACGATGGGGCGGCGATGTGTGCACTGAGGCGCAGCCAGCCATGGGAGGCGGAAGCAGGCGGCTCCGCCGGTGCTGGTTTGGTTTTGGCGGCTAGAGGAAGACAGGACTGAAGAAACACGATAGACTGTAAAAGTAGCAGGAGTACTTAACAACCTTAACTGAAACCAGCAGGGGCACTTAACAACCAAAGTTGAAAGCAGTATGAGTACTTATACAGGTTCAACCGTACAAAGCACGCCTCGGATAGTGCTACTTTGCCTATAGTTAACCAAGGGTGAGGCCGCCAAGCCCCAGGACAAGGCCCAGGCGCCACACCGCGCATCCACAACCTTCTGAAAGCGGCTTCATCTCGCAATGTGGTCAATAAATAGGATATTCGCTTTAGAGCCATGGAAAAGCATGAACATAATCTTCTATCCTATTCTCCAAGATGGACGGGCCTTCATTATTTGAGACCACCCATGAATAAGTATATTTTCACCTCCAAGGGGAATGGAGTAGGTTGACATAAACATCACGTTGTGACCAAGCGCAAGTCTGACCCGACCATGGTCAGGCATCTGTATAGCAACAATAGAACTGGGCAGTTTCTGTTTCAAGAAGATCACAACTATAAAACTGTGAATAAGCAATAGTTTATGAACAACATATATAACAGAAAACAACTCGTACCATAAGTTTCTCGACACAGTTGGACCTGTTCAACGAGTGCAGTAGTGGCACACATATCCCATGTGGCCTTCCACCATTGAAACGCCCCACAAGGACCTCAAGACGATCAATAAAGTGTAGGAACTTGTGGATGTTGTCCCAGTCAACTTTAGTGCCATCAGTAACAGCCGAGTTACTATAGAATAACAAACGAGAAGCCTTCTTAACTCTGAAAAAACCTACACGTGCCACCAATTATAAGAAAATATTAGTTAGAAGTAGCATCTTCATGACAGATTCGTTTCTACTTTTAAAGTTAAATTGTGATTAGTTAGACAGAATAGGTGGATTAAGAAGTAATCGAGGCAACAAGCGAGAACCAGATACAAAACTAACATGGATGAACAATTGGAACAACATCGGGGTGGAAGATCGCAGTGAAGATGAGACCAGGTTCTGCTATTTCCATCAACATTCGTGTGCCAACTTTCAGTCCGTAACACTTGAGAAAGTTTATCCTAGTTCGGCCATAAAAAAAGCAGTGATCTTCTTGGTTCATGAACCCAACTTGGAACTTATATCCATGGATTGTCTTCACTATGACCATTAAACTAGTGTATTCAGTTATGGCAAGGCCGAGCATCTCGAGTACATGTGTTCTGGCAGCGCAAATAATGCACTGCAGGAAAAATAATATGAGAACACAATGTATTCCCTATCCAAATCTAGAGATAACTTCCTCCTTCATGTCAGTGTTGACCATCGTACTAGTAGTACCTTTTATCCAAATATAGCAATCCAAATTTCCAAATTAGTCGACAACATGTTAAAAAAAACATCCTCCCGGATAGAAAAGAGGATTCTAGGAACATACTGTGCGCGTTTTAAAATCCTGTGTTAGGATGAGAAGGAACAAGTGTGGCGTCTCGTAGAGGGCGCAAAAACCTGTAGGGTCCTCTCACTTTGGGCACTGCAAATGAAACACACTAGATTTAGTAGGAAGAAAAATGCATCAATGGCGGCGGCTGCCATCCTAGGATTACCTGCGACCAAGGGACTTGGATTTATCGGGGATGGATGAAGAATTCGTACCTGGTTCTCCATGAGAAAACCCTACACAATCGCCGAGAGGGGGTTTTCTCTGAACAAGAAGACGAGGGAGAAGGGGATTCAGGCCTAGTGAAATACTGCCGCTTCATCCGTCCAGCTTACTGCTAAAGCTGGAAAGGGGGGGTTTGTGATTTGACGGCACATTGGGCATTACTGCGGTGCTACGACCGGGGTGTGTCTACCGTGCAGTTGTGCACTCTAATTTGTGCATATGGCACATGGACCCCGTTGCCGGTTGCCCCACATATCAGCGAAAGGAAGTAGAAAGACAGGAGTAACTAGTTACAAATAAATATATTTTTAACAGAGAGATACTCCCTCTGTAAAGAAATATACAAATATTTTATATCACAACTTTATACATAAGAAAAATCAAGGGGAATATATATAACATATATAATTACAAAAAACAGAGTTGTTTTTAACACGGTATAGATGAGTTGGTGATGATGGTGTGCCTGCCATCCTGCAATATAGGCCATCCGATTTATATCTGACGAATAGGAAGGAAACTATGGCAATTTTGCAAAAAGGTACCCACACACCTCTCCACATTTGCAAATAAGGCCTTCCCTCATTCATCCTTTTATCTCACAAGATAAAATACTCATACAAATGCATCTTGATGTTCGTGCAGCGCACGGGCATTATGGGGGTTTAGCTTTTTTTATTGGGGTTCAGCTAAGAATATAATACTCAGACAGGCTCACGGTTTGGTACTTTGGGCCGTAGGCCCACCCTGCATTTTTGGGGGCCCATGTGTTCTACCTCAGCGCTTTTCACATTGCAAGCGATCGGCATGGCGCTGGTTTTAGATGTTGTCGCTAGGCGAATACACAAAATTGAATAAAGCACGGCAGCTGTTGGAATGAAATCGAACGATAGTTCCTGACCAGCAATGAGAGTTGCAATTCTATCAACGATATACCATGTGATAAATAATACTATTGTACTACTTATACACACAGGACACTTGTTTCACCATGCCAGATTATTACATCAAAATCTCTCGGAGGATAGATCAGTTCGGCAGTTCCGTGCTGCTACTGAAGAATTTCAAAGTTGATTTGGACCAACTGGGAGTACACATTATGCTACGTCTAACATTTGAGTTGGACATGAAGTGTTCCAAATATTCGAATTCACCTTAAATTGGATTCTAGTTTCTGAATTTGAGTATCGGCATTTGTAAACCATATTCATATATGAAAGTGGAATACATCTTTGTCGTCCTTTTGAAGATATATAAAAACACATAGAATGATTTATAAAGATTCATATAGGAATACAAAATGGATTTGAATTTAGTTGCCAGGGTAAACATGGATGCTTATTGTCCCAAAATTCAAAAGAAGCGGCAAAATGTCCACTCCCACGTCGGCTGCCCGAAGCCAAGTGTTTGGGAGATGGAAATTACTGTCAACCCATTACACGGACAATCCATCGGCCCGATTTCCACTTCTCTAAATAGGGGTAGGTTAGTAACTTCAATTAGACATGACACGACCGCCTCTGAGCCCATTCCGACCCGGTGGGCGTCAAACATGGGCGGCAAAACACATTTGATTCAAGCTCGTCCGAAAGACCTCTGTTTCTCCCTCCATTCCCCATTCATACACAGTGGGCGGCAAAACAAACTCGACTCGGTCGAAATTGATGTAAGCAAATATTTTCAATAGGGGCAGGTTTGTAACTTCACTCAGATGTGACACAACCGCCCTACCTGTCAGCCCCATTCATACACCGTGGGCGCCAACCATGGGCGCCAACCACCCTCTCCTCGCCCGAAATCGCTCTGGGCAAATATTGGTGAGATGCAAGATTACCGTCCTATCCCCAACCGACGAGACGTCCTAATTTTAAACGGGGGCTAAGAGCGTAACTTTCCCATATTTCAGACAGGCGCGTCCCAAAAACATGGTTCCCCGTACATCTCCATCCATTTTCCCATTCATACATCGTACGCGCTAGAACACCATCCCCACACTAGCCTCCGTCCGCCACCCCATCCATCGCCGCCGTCCTCCACCACATCCATCGCCATCGTCCTCCACCATGCCGGAGCGCCTACCAAGACCGCGTCGTCCACTACTAGAGATGGACGTTTCTCATCCACGGCGACGGACCAATAGCCTTGCATCGCGTCCTCTCGCTTCATCGGCGCCGTTGCCCTCTTTGCCGGGGCCGCTCACACGACCTTCTCTTCCACCGCAACGGGACTTATCCCCCGATGCACCCGTAGAGGGAGTCCTGGATTAGGGGGTCCTCGGACAGCCGAACTATATACTTTGGCTGGACTGTTGGACTATGACGATATAAGATTGAAGACTTCGTCTCGTGTCCGGGTGGGACTCTCCTTTGCGTGGAAGGCAAGCTCGGCAATTCGGATATGTAGATTTCCTTCTCTGTAACCGACTCTGTGTAACCCTAGCCCCTCCGGTGTCTATATAAACCAGAGGGTTTAGTCCATAGGACAACAACAATCATAATCATAGGCTAGCTTCTAGGGCTTAGCCTCTATGATCTCGTGGTAGATCAATTCTTGTAATACTCATATCATCAAGATCAATCAAGCAGGAAGTAGGGTATTACCTCCATCGAGAGGGCCCGAACCTGGGTAAACATCGTGTCCCCCGCCTCCTGTTACCATTAGCCTTAGATGCACAGTTTGGGGCCCCCTACCCGAGATCCGCCAGTTTTTACACCGACATTGGTGCTTTCATTGAGAGTTCCACTGTGTCGTCACGATAAGTCTTGATGGCTCCTTCAATCGTCTACAATGATGCGGTCCAGGGTGAGGTTTTCCTCCCCGGACAGATCTTCGTATTCGGCGGCTTCATATTGCGGGCCAACTCACTTGGCCGTCTGGAGAAGATCGATAGCTATGCTCCTGGCCATCAGGTCAGGTCTGGAAACTTGAACTACACCGTCGACATCCGCAGAGACTTGATCTTCGAGGGATATGTTCCCTACGGTAACTGGGTTCATGAGTTATGGTCAACAAACAATACGTGCTACAAGGTACATAGGTTCGGTCCCATGCCAGGAGCGCCGAACAGTCACGACGGGCATGACTTAGATCTGCCATCGGACGACATTCGAGAGATCGCACCTGCGGCCGCCCCGGCCCTTAATCTGGAGCAGATCGTGCCATCCAAAGACAGGTAGATGGATCCCGTCACGGAGGCCGCACATTCATCGGTGTTGGAGACGAACATAGACTTCACCTCCAAAGAGATTTGTGTCATCGGACCCTCAGACTCGTCTCCGGCCATAGGTTCCGAACCGTGTGCGTCCGTGCCTATCGAATCTGATTGGGCATTGATCATGGAGTTTACCTCCGCGGATATATTTCAGCACTCACCCTTGGGCGACATGCTAAATTCATTGAGGTCTCTCTCTCTCTATCAGGAGACTCTTGGCCGAACTATGTCCGGCTTGAGTGGGAAGCGGACAACGAAGAAATTCGTTCCCACCCACCACCCACTTAATAGCCACTGTCGATGACTTAACTGACGTGCTTGACTTCGACTATGAAGACATCGACGGTATGGACAGCGATGCAGGAGAAGAACAGGAACCACCGCCCACAGGGCCCTGGACAGCCACATCATCATATGATATATAGATAGTGGACACCCCCAAAGAAAGCAATGGCGATGAGGCAACGGAGGATAATCCCTTGGAGAAGCAATCTAAGCACCGGCGTCATCGGCGCCGCTCTAAGCCCCGCCATAGCAAAAATATCAATACTGGCACAAGAGATGATAGCAATCCGTATGGTGCCAAAGACAAAAACAATCCTGCCCAGCCAGGCTTCGAGCAGGCCGAGCAGGAGGATGGGCAAGCTAGCCCTAAGGAACAGGCAATAGATGGAGAATCAGAGGATGAAAATTACATGCCCCTCTCCGAAGACGAAGTGAGCCCTGGCGACAAAGAATTCATCGTGCCTGAGGACCCCGTTGAGCAGGAGCGCTTCAAGCGACGGCTTATAGCCACTGCAAAAAGCCTGAAGAAGAAATAGCAGCAGCTTCAAGCTGATCTAGATCAGCTAACTGATAGATGGACTGAGGTCCTGGCAGCCGAGGAATACGGACTCGAGCGCCCAACCAAAAGTTACCCAAAGCGCAGGTTGCTACCTCAGCTCGAGGCGGAGGCATTAAAGCCCACACTACCAGCGCACAATGCGGCTGACCGGCCACCTCGTGGCCGAGACAAAGTGGCGTATCAACCCGAACACCAGCCCGCAACCCGCCGCCAATCAAACAAAAACACCAAGGCCCGGGGCTACACGCAGGACCTGTGAGACGTACTGGAAAACAAAGCAGGACAGTCAAGATCGATCTACAGATCACGGGGCGCACCACAACACGTGATGATGACCATCACACCGGATACACTAAAAACAAATCCGGCCGGGCCGAATACAACAGACCAGACTCGTTTGAACTACGTCATGATGTAGCCCGGCATAGAGGCACCGCGCACCCCCAATGCTTCACTGACAAAGTAATGGATCATGAATTCCCAAAAGGATTTAAACCTGTGAACATTGAATCATATGATGGTACAACAGACCCCACGGTATGGATTGAAGATTTTCTTCTCCACATTCACATGGCCCGCAGTGATGATCTACATGCCATCAAGTACCTCCCACTTAATCTCAAAGGATTGGCTTAGCATTGGCTGAATAGCCTGCCAGCAAACTCCATTGGCAGTTGGGAGAACCTGGAAGATGCATTCCTTGATAACTTCCAGGGCACTTATGTGCAACCACCGGACGCTGATGACTTAAGTCACATAACCCAACAGCCCGGAGAGTCAGCCAGGAAATTCTGGACCCGGTTCCTAACTAAAAAGAACCAAATCGTCGACTGTCCGGATGCCGAAGCCCTAGCGGCCTTTAAGCATAACATCCGCGATGAGTGGCTCGCCCGACACCTCAGCCAAGAGAAGTCGAAGTCCATGGCAGCCCTCACGACACTCATGACCCGCTTTTGTGCGGGCGAGGACAGCTGGCTGGCTTGTAGCAACAGCACATCAAGAAATCCTGGCACTTCAGAAGCCAGAGATAGCAACGGCAAGCCACGATGCAACAGACACAAGCGTCACAACAATGGTGACAACGCCGAAGACACGTCAGTCAATGCCGGATTTAGTGGCTCTAAGTCCGGTGAGCGGAAAAAGCCATTCAAAAGAAACAATCCGGGCCCGTCCAGTCTGGGTCACATACTCAATCACTCGTGTCAAATTCACGGCACTCCCGATAAACCAGCCAACCACACCAACAGAGAATGCTGGGTGTTCAAACAGGCCGGCAAGATGAATGCCGAAAACATGGAGAAGGGGCTGCATAGCAATGACAACGAGGAGCCCCGGCCGCCCAACACAGGAGGGCAAAAGAAATTTCCTCCCCAAGTGAAAACGGTGAACATGATATACGCAACCCATATCCCGAAGCTGGAACGGAAGCGTGCACTAAGGGACGTCTATGCGATGGAGCCAGTCGCCCCAAAATTGAACCCATGGTCTTCTTGTTTGATCACTTCCGATCGCAGGGACCATCCTACCAGTATCTGTCATGGCGGTTCGGCCACATTGATCCTCGACCCCATCATTGACGGATTCCACCTTACATGTGTCCTTATGGATGGTGGGAGCAGCCTAAACCTATTTTATCAGGATACAATGCACAAAATGGGCATCGATCCCTCAAGGATCAAACCCACCAAAACCACCTTTAAAGGTGTAATACCAGGTGTAGAGGCCTATTATATGGGCTCAATCACATTGGAAGTAGTCTTCGGATCTCCGGACAACTTCCGAAGCAAGGAGTTAATCTTCGATATTGTCCCCTTCCGTAGTGGTTGTCATGCCCTACTAGGACGAACCGCATTTGCTCGATTCAATGCGGTGCCACACTATGCATACCTCAAGCTCAAGATGCCAAGACCTCGTGGGGTTATAACAGTCAATGGAAACACAGAACGCTCGCTCCGTACAGAGGAGCACACTGCAGCCCTCGTAGCAGAAGTACAAAACAGCCTTCTTAGGCAGACCGCAAACTCGGCGATAAAGCCCCCGGACACCGTCAAGCGAGTCCGGAGTACCCTGCAATAGGATCGCCCGGCACGCCCAGAGCTCGACTAGCAATTCGGCCTCCGTCCTAGTCCCAGTCAAGTAGCGAAATTAGTGCCGCACGTACATAATTACGCACTCAAAATACCATGGGCATAGGCGGAGGCACGACTATGACGCGGTCCACAATGCGGCTCAACCGCCCCAGGACCCGTATACCTTCATCATTTTCTTTCTTTCAGGACCAAACTTTCTGGAAGACCTTTTAGATAGCCGGATTATCGGACTCATCACGGGAAGGAAAAAACAAGGATGCAAGAAGCCTTGACGTATAAAGGAATACCCAGGTGGTCTCTGATAACGATCATTATACCTGTTTTACATACCCACATGCAGCTTACCCTTGGCTAGGACATGTCAAATAGTCCTATTTTGCTTATCGCACTACTTGTATACATACGCTTTAACGTATTATTTAAATAACAATGGAACAAATATACATCGTCGGCTTATTATTACATTTTCTCTATCTTTTTCCTCGGCTGCTTATTTACTACAAATTGCACCCGTACACTTTGGTACGTTCAGTTCGCCAGGGGCTTCAGTGTACCCCATAACACGGCAAGAAAAGTCTAAACACTTTCGACAATGCGACACCTCGAACTTATAGAATTATATGCATCAGCTCCGAATCATGTCTTGGGTCAATAGTTGGGTTTGCCTGGCTCCCATGTTTTGGTGCCTTACGTTCCGCTATATCGGCTAAGGCAGCACAGGGAGAACTACCGCGATTGTGTCCCGGTTCTTCCGGACGAGCACCTCAGTAGAGAAAGCCGAAAACTGACTATCATGATGCGGCGAGAGCTGGTCGTTGTTCGAGAGGTCTCAAATCCTTAAAGATTTTTTCCATTTCGGGTGAGGAATCGGCCTTGTTCGATTTAGGCGTGTATAGCGCCCCAAGTTCGGCCTTCCGAATACTAGGGGCTTCACCAAAATTTAAAATTGTAGACTTTTATGGCTAAGTGAGAGTGATAAAGTTGTATAGTCTGATTGCCTTGTTCGCTGTGCTAAACACCTCCTTAAAGGACCTAAAATTTGGATAAAGAGTGTTTAGATTTATCCCGAACTCCCCAGTACCAGCTACATGGGGGCAGAAGCCGACGACTGGCCAACTCTCGGATTTTATAAATGGTCACACAGAAGGTAATATTTTAAATCAACAAGCGTTTTATAGCGCACATGAACTCATTTTCATATTATAGGGTCACATGAGTACATTCACTCAAATATTACATCCTTGGCACATTCCTCCGCCACAAGGCGGGCGCCTTTCATAACACCATCATAATACTTCTCGGGGTGATGGTGCTTGTTGCCCTTCGGCGGCCCCTCCGTCACCAGCTTCTCGGCGTACATCTTCGCCCATTGCACTTTCGCACGGGCGAAGGCCCTGCGTGCACCCTCCATGCAGACTGGTCGCTTTATGACTTTGAGCCGCGGACAAGCAGACACAATCCGTTCACCAGGCCAAAGTAGCTGCTGGGTAGGGGCTCGCCAGGCCACATCTGGACTATGAGATCCTTCATGGCCAGTTCGGCCGTCCTATGAAGTTCGACCAGTTGCTTCAGCTGGTCGCTCAAGGGCATTGGGTGTTCGGCCCCGATATACTCGGACCAGAACAGCTTCTTCGTCGAGCTCCCTTCCTCAGCTCAGTAGAACTCTATGGCATCAGAGATGCTGCACGGCAGATCTGCGAATGCTCATGGAGAGCTCCAAATTCGGGTAAGTAAAAAGAAAGTCTCCTTCACATGCTTGCTTTGCATACTGAATGCCTTACCCGCCGCAATTTTCTTGGCCGCTTGAACCTCTTGGAGATCCTTTTGGGCTTCAGCTTTGGCATCCTGTGTGCTCTGACGGGCCTTCGCAAGCTCAGACTCTTGCGTCTTTGAGTCACGCTCCAAGGACTCGTATTTCTTGACAAAATCCTAGAGCTCTTGCTGGACCTCGTCGACTCGGGACTCTTGCTTTTCATGCTCGATGCGCTCCTTGGCCGCCTTGTCTTCGGCCTCAAACAACGCCTTCTTCAGGGCTACCACTTCAGTCGTGGCCCCTATTAAAGTTCATGACAATTCTATGAGCTAAGACCATTTTTTCTTTATCAATAAACAGACGGGGTATTATTTACCTTTGCTCTCCTCGAGCTGCCTCTTAGTGAGGCCGAGATCTTCCTCGGACCGCTCCAGGTCCCGCCTCAGTCCGGAGACCTCTGCAGTACGAGCGGCAACGGCCAATAGCGACGCCTCCTTATTCACATAGACATATTCTGATTAAACTCCTGCGGATCTTATTTGATCCTCTGTTGGGCCATTCTTTCCGAACACCAAACAGAGCATCAGGGGCTACTGTCTATGCTGTGATATTTTCTCATAATGTGATTACTTACCTCAAAGCCTGTTAGGAGGCTGGCGCAGGCTTCGGTCAATCCGCTTTTGGCAGATCGAACCTTCTCAATCATCGTTCTCGTAAGAGTATGGTGCTCTTCATTAATGGAAGCGCCACGAAGCGCTTCCAGCTCCGATGCCTCTGGATGGACAGAGGTCATCGGCACACGCGGCTCGGCCCCTTTAGTAAGGGGCTGCCTACCTGAATCCGGAACCACTGGAGGTTCTGGCGCAGTATCCGGCTGGGGGCCAGACTTGCTGCAACCCCCGTCATCAGAATCCATGGGGGTCTTCCCCCCCCCCCCCCCCCGTGTGCCCGGCTTCTAGGATTTCGCCTTGGGGTGTCTCCACAACTGTCTCCCCCTGTTCCGGTATCCTCTGAGACAAGACCTCGATGTCGTCCGCAGGCTGGGGGTGGTGGCCGTCGGGGGTGAATACCTATTCATCTCCGACTGGCTCAAAGAACCATCCGAGGAAGATGCGTCGATATGGGCTTTGGACGGACTGCACAATCATATTCGACATGATAAGAAGCAATAAAGCAAAACATACCGAAAGTATTATAGTGTCTGGATACTTACGACTTCGCCCAGGGCTTGTCCCTGGGCAGCCACTCCTCGTCGTTGTAGACGGCCGTGGTGGAGTAGTTCGGAGGGAGGGTCTTTCCCTTCTTAGACCCTTCGGCCTCCACAGATGGGGCGGCCTTCCTTTTCTTCTCTCCCCCGGTTTGGGGGGAGGCTTTCCTCTTCCTCCTCCTCGTTTTCGTTGGAGGAGTGCGCCTTGGTGTCTTTGGACGATGAGTCCGGCACAACCTTGCGCCGGAGATCTTTCTTGGTCACCGTGGCCTTCTTCTTGGCCTTCTTCTCCAGCACCTCGTAGGGCGTGGAAACAACATCTCCGTTAGGAGAGCCGTTGCCGGATCTTCAGGAAGTGGAGCTGGACAGTCGATCCGCTCCATTGTCGCTACCCAGTCCTGTTAAATTGACGGGGAGGCTTAGATTCCTCCGGCGGATATACTCGGGAAAGTCACATCTTGTGAGATAGGAAGAGCTTATCGGATTGGTGGGGCGCTTTGCGCTGAGTCCGCAATCCTCGGTGACAGGAGGAGGTACTTCGGCGGCCTTGAATAGCACCTCCCAGACATCTTTATGCGTCATGTCTAAGAGCTCTCATAGCGTCTGGTGTTCGTCCGGGTCGGACTCCCACATATTGAATACTGGTCTTTGACACGGGAGGATCCGGCGGAAGAGCATGACTTGGACCACGTTGACAAGCTTGATTTTCTTGCTTATCATATTTTTGACGCAGTTTTGGAGTCCGGTTAGCTCCGCCGGCACACCCTAGGCTAAACCCTTCTTTTTCCAGGAGGTAACCGCATACGGATGCCGGATCGAACTTCGGGGGCCGCCGCCCAGTTGGCGTTGCGCGGCTCGGTGATGTAGAACCACCCCGATTGCCACCCCTTCACGGTCTCCACATAGGAGCCTTCGAGCC
The DNA here is from genome assembly GCF_018294505.1 of Triticum aestivum. Classification (NCBI taxonomy): domain Eukaryota; kingdom Viridiplantae; phylum Streptophyta; class Magnoliopsida; order Poales; family Poaceae; genus Triticum; species Triticum aestivum. Next base: position 350,984,177 of record NC_057807.1, on the reverse strand, counting down.
AGATGACGTTGGGCATTTTTCCCACCATGGCGCCTCCGCACTCTGCCTGCTGGCCGACCACTATCTTCGGCTTCACATTGAAGGTCTTCAGCCACAGGCCGAAGTGGGGCTTGATGCGGAGGAAGGCCTCGCGCATGACGATAAATGCCAAGATGTTGAGGATGAAATTGGGGGCTAGGTCATGGAAATCCAGCCCGTAGTAGAACATGAGCCCACAGACAAATGGGTGGAGGAGAAATCCCAGTCCACGGATGAAGTGGGCAAGGAACACAATCCTCTCGTGGGGTTCCGGAGTAGGGACGATCTGCCCTGCGTCTGGGAGCCGGTGCGCGATGTCTATGGCCAGATATCCGGCCTTCCGGAGCTTCGTGATGTCCTCCTCCGTAACCGAGGAGACCGTCCACTTGCCTCCCGCTCCGGACATGTTTGGAATGGCTTTACGGAGAAGGTGAGAACTTGGGCGCTGGAGCTCGAGCGTGCGAGAATGGATGAGCGAGGGAGGAAGAAGGCGTGGGTGAAAAGAGGAATTCCTATCTCTTTATAAAGGCAGTAGAAACTGTGCGCCTCCCCACTTGCCCGGTATAATCTCTTATTCCCTAAGCGCCACGATTGATGGCGCGGTTGGGTTACCCACACCCGTATTGATGAGAATCCCGTGATAAGAGGACACGATCTCTGCTTCGACAAGACGTGCCAAGGAAACCGCCTCACAATATGTGCAGTAGCTGGTTGAGAAAACCAGTTCGAATAATGACCGGGTCGTGGCGTGATGTCACGCTATGAAAAGTTGTCAGCAGATTAGATTTGTAAAATATTGTGCTCTCTACGGTGGTATGTGGAAATTATTTTGCAGAGCCGGACACGATCCTCATATTCAAGATCTTCTATGGAGTATTCGGAGAAGGAACCCACCTTGCAATGCCGAAGACAATCTACGTGCCGGACTCATCATCATTGAAGCCTGGTTCAGGGGCTACTGAGGGAGTCCTGGATTAGGGGGTCCTCGGACAGCCAGACTATATACTTTGGCCGGACTGTTGGACTATGAAGATACAAGATTGAAGACTTCGTCTCGTGTCCGGGTGGGACTCACCTTTGCGTGGAAGGCAAGCTCGGCAATTCGGATATGTAGATTTCCTTCTCTATAACCGACTCTGTGTAACCCTAGCCCCCTCCGTGTCTATATAAACCGGAGGGTTTAGTCCATAGGACAACAACAATCATAATCATTGGCTAGATTCTAGGGTTTAGCCTCTACGATCTCGTGGTAGATCAACTCTTGTAATACTCATATCATCAAGATCAATCAAGCCGGAAGTAGGGTATTACCTCCCTCGAGAGGGCCCGAACCTGGGTAAACATCATGTCCCCTGCCTCCTGTTACCATTAGCCTTAGATGCACAGTTCGGGACCCCCTACCTGAGATCCACCGGTTTTGACACAGACACCCGTCTACCATCGCAGATCTGCTTCAACGCCACCGACAGCGATCACACCCCAGATGCCTACACGGTGCCGCAAGAGTGGTGGTACTTCATATCTCCTCAATTTTTGATCTCAACCAAAAAATAGATCTTAACTTGGTTACTCTACTTTCTTTTCAGCTCTTAGAATTTAGTTCTTAGTTCGAAACAAACAATGGATACTAAATATCATTTCTCTCATTTGCAGCTTCAAATCTGCCATGGCACAGTCATAATACGGTTTAATTGATCATGCTTAGGGTTTAATTGATCATGTTGGTTCCGTGGTGGTTTCTTTAATAGAAATCGGAAGGGAAACCCTCTTTTGCTAAAAAAATATGCTTAGAGTTCCCCCTTTTATGATCACTATACGATTAGAATACGTGCTTCGTGTCATAATAACACTACTTCACCCATCAAGCTAAACAAGCTTAGTTGTTCAAATACAAATCTGATATTATTAAAACAGAGTCGTATAATTGGTCAGCTAAATGTTCCTAAATTAGTTTCGAAAATGCATGTTCGCCGCTCGGTTGTGTATCTCTACAGGGTGCCCACGGTGGGCCGGCCCACCCTAGGATTTTGGGTCGTCCCAGGCCCAGATCCCCCTCTGTTCTATTGCGCGCTTCTGATCTCTACTCGCCCCAGCCGCCTGCCTCGCCGGTGACTTGCCGTCCCCGGATGGCATGACTCTACGAGGAGACGCCAGACTAATAGGAGGTCAGGAGCCGCTCGCCCAACAACGTCACCGCTGCCCGGGCGCGCCGCCGTGCCTACCTTCCCAGTCTGTTCAGGGCTCAGGCGTGCAGCACCCACCAAGCCAACCAGATTTATCCTGAGATACATCCTCAACACTCAGCAGCCACTCCTCATCACCCATTTTCTAATTGATTCATTACTCATTCGGCAGGACTGTCATTAGGGTTTGTTGTGTGCTCGGTGCTACCTACACTTAATGGTTCAGATGTATTTCGGTAATCTTTAGTATCTCTAAAGTTTGTAGGATTTTCAAAATTCCGGCCCTCAGAACAGACACTAGTAATTTTGGATTGTTGGTCATAGTGACATTGACCCAGATTACTACTGCAAGCCAGGTTTGTTGACAATTTTACTTGTCTTTCTTACTCATTCGATATAATATCCAATTATTCACGTCGATTAGTTGCAAACAATAAGTGCTAGACAAACTTCTTCATTCAGATTTTGGACGGTCTCTTACTGCAGTTACAATTCTGCATACTTGTCCTAGTAAGCTCACAAGTAAATGATTGATTCATTACATCTATGCTTGCCTTGTCATATTTGTTGTCAATATTCTTTTAGGGTGGACCACCCTGTTTCTAAATACTGAAACCGTAGACATGAGTGAATAGTATTTCTCTATAAGATCTCTTCCATCATGTGTGGGCAACGAACACTGCATTGTATAGAAAGAAAGTGCCATTTCCAGCTTTTACATAGGGTTCGATCTTTTACATGAAATACAATCTGCCTACTTGCTTTGTGTTGCACTACCAACACTCCACCTTTGAAGGTAAACATTATGCCACTCATAATTTCTTAGTTTATTTATTCAAATACGAATTTCATATGATTCTACTGTTCCTACTTCGGTTTTGAAATGTGTGTCTGCCTGTTATAGAGCCATAAGGGGTTTGTATTTCTGTTTGTGGTCTGGTCAGCACGGTTGGGGGTGAACATTGCATATGCAGGGGTTTATAGGGAGACACTCTTTGAGTTGAATCCGCAATGCATTCCATAGATAATCTGACTACTTTTTATGTTTTCATGAATCTTAGATTCTGAACAGCATCATAATGATTATGAGCTTGCACGCATGAAAAGAATAAAGCAGAACAATGCCATGGCTGTCAAACTTGGCATTAAGGGACTGAAATCAAGTCTGGATGCAATGCAATGCAAACACTCTCCACCTACAGGTTCATGCTCAGAATATGATCCTAACAGTGATTCTGAGCTAGAGGGAGACCTAAGTCAATGTAGCTCCCTAGTGGAGGAGTCAGAGGAAGATGCCCTATCTTATTCACCCATCAAGGTGCTTGCTCTAACTTTCCAAGGTTACATTGGTCGCACATATCTTGCAACTGATGCTTTGCATTGCTTCTACTTTGTTGAACTGCCATTAGCTTAGTTTACACATCGTGTATGTGAATACGCCCTGCCTATCCATTTTCAGTACATATTCCATCTGTCATCATACCATATTTATCCATTCAAATGTTGTTCTTGTGTATCAGACATTCAAAAGGAAGAGGGCAATTGCTGATTGTGGAGGAGCACAAGCAAAGTATTTGGAAAAGGTAGTGGCACCTGATAGATCAAATAGCCCATTAGGTGTAGATGCAATATCACCTAACCCACAAAACACCCCAACTCTAGCTGACTCTAGCCCTACTAGACTGGTCATTTCTGATGCCCCAACTCAGCAGACCCCAACTGCAGCAAACAGTATGATTATGCCAGTTGACATAGCACCAGCTCTACAATGCAAAACCCCCATTCCAGCAAAGAGTACACCAAATCCAATTGCCAAATCCCTTCTCGAACCAGAGAGAGACCCAATTGCAGCAAATAGGACCCCTGTTCCATTTCTTCCCAATTTAGAAGATGAAGCTTATGTTGTTGTCAGGAACTTTGTGCACATCTTTCCTTCATGGAAAGATTATACCGCAGACATAGAGCAATTTCCAGTCTTCCTCCGCAACTTACGCGTAAGTAATGTACTAATGTTATTCATGGTCATTACTGCATATGTTTCTGCTGACAGAAGACACAAGATTTCATTCTTTTAAATAGGCGAGGAGGAAACTGGATTGTGAAGACGAGCAAGGGTTGGTTGCGCTTGTCAAGCACTCGTTGATGAAGTATCGTTCCTACCTAAGTCAAGCGCACTTCAATGGCAAGCCTTTGAATGAAATTTCTGTAAAATCTCTGGTGCTACATTTATCTGACGGTGACTGGAATAATCTTGTTACACATTGGTCTTGACTGCAGCGTAACGTACCGTCTATGATATCACATCACAATTTGAACTACATTTCTACATTTGCCTTAGTGTCTCACTTGTAGGAAAACTGTTAGCAGAAGAACATTCATTCTCAAGGGACCACAGAATCTCGCAACTATACTGCACACTGCATTGCTCTTGTGAGTACCTCTTGCCCTGTATGACCATACTTACTTTCGTAGCTGTTTGATTATGTAGCATCACTGCACATGTTAGCCTCGTAATCGTTCATTTGGTGGACATTATAAGATCCGTATGGACTCTTACATAAATTTAGAATCAACCCAATGCTTTTCAAGAGGTTTAGCTCTGCGGTCCTGTTGTAAGGACTGAATGTGGTCTATCAATGTACTTACATTAACAGCTACTCCCTCCGTCCCATAATATAAGAACGTTTTGTATAGTACACCAGTGTTCAAAAACACTCTTGTATTATGGGAAGAGGGATTGGTTCATTGTGTAGCATTCTGCATCTTATCTCCCTCGCCCACCATTTACTAAAAAAGATCAGATCTATATTTAATCTTACCAACAAGTAGAATACACAGACAATGCCAATGCAGAAGTGTAGGCCATTGCTCTTGTCAGTATATTTTGTCCTGTCACGCTTGTACTTCCAGGTATTGGTAGTTGATTATGTAGCATCAATCTGCATCTTATCTTCATTATCCTCTATCCCTTCCAGTATTATCATATCTATAATTACTCTCTACAAAATGTACAGTACAGGCAATGCTTATGAAGACGATTATGTGCTGAAATTCTTGAATTATCCTTCCCTTCACATGGAGAAGGGCATTATAAAGCCGGTGTTAACTGTTAATGTAAGTCAGTCCTAAAGCCTTTATCCTCAACTGCTATTTAATTTGCTCATACTCCCTATCGTTTTCTGCTGTTTGGTTTACTGTTTCTACCAAAATGCATGTTCGCAAGAACCGTAAGTTCTAAGTTTTACTTGTAAAACCAAATTCCTTATTCATACCATGCACATTACTTAATACTACCTATATGTATGCTTGTTTTTATGGATCTATAATCCAGTGTGTGGAGAAGCAGCCCACGTTTGCACCTTTTCATCTCCTGTTTTATCTTATTGATGTGGCTGATGATATGAACAACATGCCATGCACATTAACCAAAATAGATACAATGATTTTCTTTGCCCTTCATCTATGCTTGTTATGTTGACATGGTAATACAGTAGTGTGGTGAAGCTCTCCGCATTATGAACAATGCCAAATTATGCTATTGATATTTTGAACTTACTCTTTATTTTGTAATTTGAAATTGGATGGAATTGACAACACAGTTATCATCTTTATTTATACACATGCAAAACCTATCATCTCTCTGCTTTGTTTTAGGGTGACATGCCTGATGGCATGCACAAGTCTCCTGAAGGCTGTGAGACAAACCCAAGATATATTGCAGCAAAGAAGGCAAAACATCTTGAAGATAGCGAGACAACCCCAAAGTCTTGTCTTGATGCAGTGTTCAAGTTACTTGAGACTAGCAGTCCGACAAGCTCACAGAATTCGTTGTCTGAATTAGTTCGACTTCTTCAGTCCCAAGTTCTAGCAGAAAGGCATTCTGCAACTCAACTTTGACTTGAAGTCCTATCTCTAAGAAAGATTGCGGAGAACACCAATGAGAACCTCATCGCTAAACAGCTACACCTGGAAGCTATGACCGACATGCTAGGCCGGTCTCATAGCCTTGCTCAGCAGCTTGAGCAGCAGTTCCCCCGCAAGGCTAACCTTTCTTGAACTGTCTTGGAAATGGTCTCGGTTTAGTATTATTTTGTTACGCTGCAATGGTGCCCAGTTTTTGTAATCTGCTTCTTTGTTGCGCTTTACGATCACTTGTGGCGAACTTCGATGCCCAATGGATGTAATATACCTTAAATCCTTTATTGTATAGTGTAGGTATATTCTTAGTTACTATGCCGTAATTTCTTTATTGTATAGAGTAGGTTTGTTCTTTCCTACTAGTTACTGCCATCATTCTCTATCTGGAAAAAAAAATTAGATGTAGTCGACCGGGCCGAAACATTCAACTCTAATGGGCCTGGTTTTTAGCGGGCCACAATTGGGCCGTCCTGCGTCTTTCTTGGGCCTGAATGATTGGGACCTTCACACATTGCGTCATGCCCACAACTTACACCGGCCTATATTTTAGTTGGGCCTTTTATCGACCCAGCGCTTAGTTTGGCCCAGGTAGCGTTGGGCCATTAACAGGCTGAATATTGTACTGGCCTGTTACGGCCCAGATGAAACCACGGGCCTTTAGCAGGCCAAAATGGATGTTGGGCCTCAATTTTCACTAGTCGTCGACGGGCCTTCAATAGGCTGAAATGTAGACCGGGACTTTTTGGGCCCAGTTAGCTCACGTGTCGTTACCAGGCCGAAACATATCTCGGGCCTTAGTTGGCCCACTGATATCATGGGCCTTTAAGAGGCCGAAAGCTTAGTACAGGCATCAATGGGCCGAATTACGCGACATGCCTTTAACAGGCCCAAAGTCACGTTGGGCTTAACTGATGCCACCTTTAGCACGGGTCGTTAGTGGGCCCAATGTCCTGTCGGACCATATATGGCCCATGGGCAGCACGGGCCATTCTGAGGCCGAAAGTCACACCGGGCTGAAATGGGCCCATGTCTACATCGGGCCTCTAACAGGCCAAAAGTCACTGGGTTGTAGTTGGGCCTAAATATTCGGCGAACAATTAACGGGCCAGATCTAGCTGCGGGCCGTAAATGGGCCCAAATATTGGGCGAACAATTAATGGGCCAGATCTGGCTTCGGGCCGTAAATGGGCCCAAATATTGGGCGAACAATTACCGGGCCAAATCTGGCTTCGGGTCGTAAATGGGCTTTTATTAAGGAGGTCGTTATTGGGCTGACCCACTAGTACCTGATTAAGTACTATGTGCCTTTGACTGGACCGGCCTTTTTAACCTATATGGGCCTCTGTTGGGCTCAACCACGTGTCGACGTATCATAGGCATGTCTCCTCCAATGGACGGGCGACATCTGGCCCACTGACGAGCTGACAGGTGTTCCCTCCGGCCAATCAGAATTTTATACGTGGAAATTTCCCATTGGTCCGGGCTGTTAACGGGTTATCGGATCCAAAACCCGACCCGATAGCTTAACGGCGTTCCATCACGGTGGATGCCACATGTCGGCCACCCTTGACGAAAGCACTTATGTGACATGCGATTTATTTTCATGGAAGTGGACACTTCCATGATGATAATTTTGGTAATGTCATGGAACACTTCTACGACAGCACAGGTATGACTATCTTGATTCTGTCATAAAATCGTCATGGATGTACATGCATGACAAAAACGCGACCTACTGTGACAAACATGTATCATCATGGAAGTGTATTTTATTTTGTAGTGATTTTGTGGGGATTTTCGAAATTAGGACGAAATCAACAAAATTAGGATAGAAAACAAAGAGGGAGGGATCCAAAATCATGATCAATGTGGCTCTGATACCAAGATGATGTAGGGTAGAACCCTAGATGCTCGATCTTTCACGGTTGGAGCGGATCCCACAGAGAACACGAAGAACACGAGGGGAAACATGAGAGGAATCACTCAAGACAACAAGATTCGATTACACATGTGCTAGATCCTCGAAACACAAATAGATACACGATCCACGATCAACAAAGGACGATACAAGTAGCAAGTTCTTCTCCATGAGGAGGTCTTGAGGGGTCTTCCTATGAGGGTTCTTGAATCCACTTGGGGGATCTTCTCCATAGAGGTCGCGAACTCCGATGGAAAAGGGATCAAGTGGAGAGCAAAGCTCTATCTCAAATGAGCTACTGATTTGCTAAACCTAATAAGAGTAAGGAGGAGGAGTATATATAGTCTAGGTTTACGAAAGGGTACATGGGCTTCAGCCCAACACGCTGTCAACACACAGGCATTGGAAGTCTGACACTTACCGGTCGTTCGATGTCTTGAAGGGGCTCGGACATCTGGTACTTGTCGGAAGTCCGACATTTTGGCTCTTATCAGGCGGTGTCGGATGTCTGGTCGGGTCGGATGTCTAAGGTGTCGGTCGTCCAGTGGCCACCATACTTCCGATGTTTTGGTCCTGGATTAGTGGCCTCGGTTGTTCGGCGGGGCTCTCTTGTCCAGGTGTTAGGAGGTGTCTCTCATCCGAGGCACGTCGAACGTTCGGCCGCTATAGCATTCACTGGATGGGGTTGGTGTCGGTGTCAAAACTGGCGGATCTCGGGTAGGGGATCCCAAACTGTGCGTCTATGCGGATGGTAACAGGAGACAAGGGACACGATGTTTTTACCCAGGTTCGGGCCCTCTCGATGGAGGTAAAACCCTACTTGAGGGAGTCCTGGACTAGGCGGTGTCCGGATAGCCGAACTATCATCTTTGGCCGGACTCCAAGACTATGAAGACACAAGATTGAAGACTTCGTCCCGTGTCCGGATGGGACTCTCCTTGGCGTGGAAGGCAAGCTTGGCGATACGGATATGTAGATCTCCTACCATTGTAACCGACTCTGTGTAACCCTAGCCCTCTCTGGTGTCTTTATAAACCGGAGGGTTTTAGTCCGTAGGACGAACAACAATCATACCATAGGCTACCTTCTAGGGTTTAGCCTCCTTGATCTCGTGGTAGATATACTCTTGTACTACCCATATCATCAATATTAATCAACCAGGAATAGGGTTTTACCTCCAACGAGAGGGCCCAAACCTGGGTAAAAACATCGTGTCCCTTGTCTCCTGTTACCATCCGCCTAGACGCATAGTTCGGGACCCCCTACCCGAGATTCACCGGTTTTGACACCAACATTGGTGCTTTCATTGAGAGTTCCTCTGTGTCGTCACCTATAGGCCCGATGGCTCCTTCGATCATCAACAACAACACGGTCCAGGGTGAGACTTTTCTCCCCGGACAGATCTTCGTATTCGGCGGCTTTGCACTGCGGGCCAATTCACTTGGCCATCTGGAGCAGATCGAAAGCTACGCCCCTGACCATCAGGTCGGATTTGGAAGTTTGAACTATACGGCTAACATCCGCGGAGACTTGATCTTCGACAGATTCGATCCACAGCCGAGCGCGCCGCACTGTCACGATGGGCATGATCTAGCTCCGCTGCCGGATAGTGCCCTGGAGGCCGCACAAGAGTCCGCTCCGACTCTTAGCTCGGAGCCGACTGCGTCGATCGAGGATGGGTGGATGGACACCGCCTTGGGGGCTGCTACCTCTACGACGATAGAGCCGAATAACGACCCTGTCCCTTGTGAAGCTCATGACTCAAAGGTGCCGGACTCTCTCCGGACCCCGAACCTTCCGCGCCCCTGCCAATCGAATCCGATTGGGCGCCGATCATGGAGTTCATTGCTGCGGACATCTTTCAGCACTCGCCTTTTGGTGACATCCTGAATTTGCTAAAGTGTCTCTCTTTATCAGGAGAGCCCTGGCCAGATTATGGTCAGGACGGTTGGGATGCGGACGACGAAGAAATTCAAAGCCCACCCACCACCCACTTCGTAGCCACTGTCGATGACTTAACCGACATGCTAGACTTTGACTCCGAAGACATCGACGGTATGGACGACGATGCCGGAGACGACCAAGAACCAGCGCTTACAGGGCACTAGAAGGCCACCTCAACTCACGGTGTATATATGGTGGATACACCTAAAGGAAGCGATAACGAGGAACAACGGGACGCTGTGAAGGATAATTCCCTCGAAAAACAGTCAGAACAGTGACGTAAGTGCCGCCCAAAGTCCCGCCTCGACAACGACAGCACCCATACAGACCCAACCATAGAGCAGGGCGAACCGGTGGACGACGAACATGCCCTCGAGCAACCATCCGAACAGGATAACTTGGATAAGCAACCCGTCCCTGGCGAAGATAACAGTCCGGACGATCTCACACCGGACAAGTTTTTGGAGCAGAAGAACCTCCACAAAAGGCTCGTCGCCACTGCGCGTAGCCTAAAAAAGCGGACGCGGAAGCATAAAACAGCGGAAGATGCACTCAGAATCAGATGGAGCAAAGTACTCAACACCGCAGACAAATACGGCGAGAGTCGCCAAACAAAGAGCTACCCGAAGCGCAAACAACTGCCCGAATTAGATGAGGAGGCCTTAGAGCCCCCGCAACCAAAGAACAAAGAGGTCGCCCGGTCGGATGGACGACCACATGACAAGCATAGAGCGGCAAGCGGCGCCGCACACAATCCGGCATGCGAACCGCATAAGGATTCGCATCAAAAGGATGGCCCGGTTAGGTCCATCTACGGGCCAAGAAAGCAAGCTCTTTTAAGCAATGCAACACGCCAAATATCCGAACATCACGGCACACCCCCTATGTTTCACCGATGAGGTGCTTGATCATGAATTCCCAGCGGGATTTAAACCCGTAAACATAGAGGCATACGACGGAACAACAAACCCAGGAGTCTGGATAGAGGATTACATCCTCCACATACACATGGCTAGAGGAGACGATCTCCACGCCATAAAATACCTACCCCTCAAGCTCAAAGGGCCAGCACGGCACTGGCTTAAAAGCCTCCCTAAAAATACCATTGGAAGTTGGGAAGAGCTCGAGGATGCTTTTCGAGCAAATTTTCAAGGGACTTATGTCCGCCCTCCGGATGTAGACGATTTAAGTCACATAACTCAACAATCCGGAGAGTCAGCCCGCAAATTCTGGAGCAGGTTCCTCACCAAAAAGAACCAAATAGTCGACTGTCCAGACGCCGAAGCCTTAGCAGCTTTCAAACACAATGTCCGAGACGAATGGCTCGCCAGGCACCTTGGCCAGGAAAAGCCAAGAACAATGGCCGCACTAACAAGCCTCATGACCCGCTTTTGCACGGGAGAGGATAGCTGGCTGGCAAGATGCAGCACCAGCGACCCAAGTACATCCGAGGTCAGGGATGGAAATGGGAAACCATGACGCAGCAAGGACCAGCACCGGACTAAGGGAAATGGTCCAAAGAGCACGGCAGTCAACGCCGGATTCAAAAGCTCTCGGCAGAACAACAAGAAACTACCTCTCAAGGACAACAGCGACAAGCTATCCAACCTAAACAAAATCTTGGACAAGATATGCCAAATCCACAGTACCTCCGGGAAGCCTGCAAACCACACCCACAGAGATTGTTGGGTCTCCAAGCAGTCCGGCCGACTTAATGCCAAACACAAGGGGCTCGACACACCAAGTGAGGACGATGATGAACCCCACAAGCAGAGCACCGGAAAACAAAGGAATTTCCCGTAAGAGGACAAAATAGTAAACTCACTTCAAGTGACAATAGGAAAAAAAATAGAGTGGCGCCCATTAAAGTACGTGCCGCACGGTCCACCCCAGCGGAGTCCCGACACTGGATGTCAAAACCAATCACTTTCGACCATCAGGATTACTCCGGAAGTATCCAGAATGCAGGATGGACTGCTCTGATATTAAATCCTATAATCGGCGGACTACAATTTACACATGTCCTAATGGACGGCGGCAGTGATCTAACCCTGCTATATCAGGATACAATCCAAAGAATGGGGATAGACCCAACCAAAATACGCCATAGCAACACTTCCTTTAAAGGAGTTATGCCAGGCCCATATGCCCATTGTACGGGCTCCCTACTACTAGAAGTTATGTTCGGCTCATCCGACAACTTCCGTCGCGAAAAGTTAGTCTTCCACATCGCCCCATTTACATGTAGCTATCAAGCACTATTGGGACGCGAAGCTTTCGCACGCTTTAACGCAATACCGCATTATGCATCTCTTACACTCAAAATGCCCGGTCCACGTGGCATCATCTCATTAAAGGGAAACTTTGAGTGTTCCTTGAATACGGAAGAAAGTGAGACTGCCTTGACAGCCACACACTAATCCGTCTTTGCTGATCAAAGCACCTAAACAGGTCATTCAGATCCCGGACACGGTTAGGCGAGTCCGGCATAAATAAACAAGGGGCTTAATAGCCGCGTACCCCCTTACAAGGGGTTGCACGCATGTACAGTAAGAGACAATAAGGCTCAATTTATTCATTTTATGAATCATACTCTGCTTATACATTTTTTGCACGATCCTTTTTTCCAACTAAGTTCTTCTCTTTTACAGATGAACACAATGCTACACCCGTCCAGGATATGGCACAACGGAGACACAGGCGCAGACGTGCAGTAGGGACCCGTTACAAGGATTCTTTTCAGATTAATACCCTGTGTAAACCTTTCTTATTATCTCTTGTTGATACACATCCCCCGGTTTCTTACTATAACCGAGGAGGAGGCTGGCATTTTGGCATCGGCCGTGTCAGAAATTTTTGCGCGTACCTGGACACTAGGGGCTTAGGGCAATGTTCTGCCCGTTTTCATAAAGACCGAATACCTTAGGGAGTGTTCGGTGTCTCGAGTTAGGCCTTATATGCATCAGCTCTGAATCATGTCTTTGGTCAAATATTGGGTTTGCCCGGCTCCTGTGTTTTGCTACCTTACGTTCCGTTTTATCGGCTAACGCGGCACCAGGAGAACTACTGAAATTGTGCCTCGGTTCGGCCTGGCGAGCACCTCAGTAGAGAAAGCCAAAAACTGACTGTCATGATATAGCGTGAGACTGGTCAACCACATGATGACCCACAGGAATGTTTAGAATTCCTCCGCATTAATTAAGGACCGTTTCCCGGCCAGGCACATACGCGCCCCAAATTCGGGAGAGCACGGTGCCCCTAGGGGCTATATAGTAGCCCCACCATCGAACTCCTATGGCTAAGTGAAAGTGATAAAGTATTATAGTCCGGCTGCATAGTTTGCTACGCTATCACCTCCTTCATAGGACCAAGACGTTGGATAAAGTGTGAAAATGCACTTTTTTGCAAACACCCCCGCACTATGTGCGTGGGGGCTGAAGCCAAGGACTGCCATCTTTCAGGTTATATACATATGCATTAACGGCCGCACAGGAGGTACTGTACTACTTGAACGCACAAGTATAAAAAGCCCTTATATTTTATTGAAACATTGCTTCACAAATCATACATGTCATTTGAACATACTATCCTTCGAGCACCGCGTCTCTATTAAACGAGCGCCCTGAAGGACTTCCTCAAAGTAGTGCTCGGCAAGTACTCGACTTTGGTCCGAATCCTGGGATGCAACGTCAGTGGCCTTCATCTCTGCCCAGTATGTCTTGACACGGGCGAGAGCCATCTGCGCACCCTCTATGCATGCTGACCGCTTCATTGCACTAATATGCGGCACCGCACCAAGGAACTGCTGCACCAAGCCAAAATAACTCTTCGGCTCGGGCCTCTTTGGCCACAAATGAGTCACGACAGACTTCATGGCAAGTCCGGATAACCTATTCAGCTCCGCCCATTCGGCCAAGCGATCGGTTAAGGGAAGTGGGCGCTCCGGATTATGGAACTGCGACAAAAAAACCTTTTCCACTTCGCGATCCTGTCGATCTCGGAAGTGTTCGGCCGCGTCAACAGGACTTGCCGCCAGGTCCAGATAAGCATCCTCCACACTCCACAACCGGTCCAGCTGAGCATATTTAGGATCCACGAATTTCCTCCGCAGCAGAAAGGGCTTTCCAGTCGCGATATCTCCGGCCTGACATAGCTCCTCCTTCATAGCTCTCATCGTAGAGCGAGCATCCTTGGCCTCGGCAGTGGCCTTCTTCAGGTCCTCTGGCACCACTCGATCTTCTTTTTCAAGAAGCTGGCAGCGGTCGGCAGCATTCTTTAACTTCACGGCCATCTCGGCCATTTCCTCCCTACTTCGGCAGTGAGCAACATGTTCGGCTTTTAGCTCTTCGACCGCCTTCAAGGCAGCCGCATTACTTTTTCTGGCTTGCTCCTTGGCTCGGGCGAGCTCCGCCCGAAGGTCCTCCATAGCAGCGGCACCATCTGCATTAAGCATACATGTTGTAAGGCACGGGCGTCAAGCTCCCATACCAGGTGTCCGCGGAGAAGCCACATACCTTGTGGCTCGTCAAGTCGCTTATTGACCAGCATGATGTCCACATCCGCAACGTCAAGTTGCCGCTTCAGTTCGGCAATTCCATCAGTCCAGCTGGCCACCGAACGCTCCGCCACCTATATAGGAAGGGCGACATCTTACAACTGAGATTATGATCCTTGGCACGCTGTCACCTTTGACAACGTACCGAGTCTTAGGGGCTACTATCTATACAGGGCACATTCTATATGCAAAACTGTCAGAAGGTATATCATTTTTGCATACCTCAAACCCCGTCAGTAAACTTCTGACGGCTTCATGCAATCCGCTCTCAGCGGATGAAATCCTTTCAATCACCGTACCCATTAACATACGGTGATCTTCTGAGATAGACGCTCGCCCGAGCAGATCCTTCAGCTCCGCCGACCGTACACCAGTTGGTGATGAACCTCCCGGCCCCGCCGGACTCGGGGAAACCCTCCGCGACGACACCTTAGGGTCGTCCGCCCCGCCTGACGGTGCGGCAGATGGAGGCATTTCACTCTCCATCATCTCCGGACGAAGATCCCCCGAAGATGAGCTCTGCTGAGAAGGGCTGAGATCCGAACTACAAGGTAAAACTTCGTTTATCTTCAGAAATAAAAACAGGGATGTCCCTTATTACAAAACTCCCCTTTCTACTTACGGCTCGCTAGAGGGTTGATTTCCTTGGGGAAATAGTGCGGCCGGGGCCTCTCCCGGCGCAGGACCCTCTGGTGAGGATTTCTTCCCCCGCTTTGAGGCCTTGGCCTCCGGATCTTCAGAAGCGGTCCTCTTCCCCCCTAGAGGGAGGGATTCTCGATCCCCCCTTTTTCTTGAGAGCCTCCTTAGCGGAGGCAGTAGCTTTCCTGTTCCCCCCTTCGCCCTCTTCCAAAGGCGCAGCCTCCAGCATCTTGGTTAACACGGGATCCGGTGTGGTCTCAGGGAGGGGGGTCGGACACCTTATTAGTTTTGCTTTTGCTATCCACTCCTGTTCAAGGGACAGCTCTTTAAAGGGCGAGTTTATGATAAATATACGGACAGCGTGTCCGGGCGCAGGACTACTTACTTGAGTATCCGGGCGATTGCAGCTCAGACCTGCGTCCTCGGTCAAGTCCGAACACATCTCTTGTGATCCAAAGAACAGTTTATACATCTCCACGGGCGTCGCACCCATGAGGTGTTGGAGAGCTCGCGGTCCCTCCAGATTGACTTCCCATAGGCGGAGGGAGCAACGTTTGCAGGGCAGAAGGCGCCGAATTAGCATGACCTGCGCCACTACAACCAGATTGATCTCCCTCTCTTGGAGGTCTCGAATATGGCCCTGCAATAGTGGTACGTCCTTGGACGGCCCCCAGTCAAGCCCCTTGTTGACCCATGACGCCAGCCGTTGTGGACGGCTCGGGCGAAAGGCAGGTGGCGCCATCCATCTGGTGCCCCTGGGAGCGGTGACGTAGAACCACTCCTGTTGCCACAAACCAAGCTCCTCTTGAAAAGAGCCCTCCGGCCATGGAGCGTCAACATTCTTGCTTATGACAGCCCCTCCGCACTCTACCAGCTGCCCCCTGATCATCTTCGGTTCCACTTTGAAGGTTTTGAGCCACAACCCGAAGTGAGGGGTAATGCGGAGGAAGGCTTCGCATACAACAATAAACGATGAGATGTGGAGGATAGACTCTGTTGGAAATATGCCCTAGAGGCAATAATAAATTAGTTATTATTATATTTCCTTGTTCATGATAATCGTTTATTATCCATGCTATAATTGTATTGATAGGAAACTCAGATACATGTGTGGGTACATAGACAACACCATGTCCCTAGTAAGCCTCTAGTTGACTGGCTCGTTGATCAATAGATGGTCACGGTTTCCTGACCATGGACATTGGATGTCGTTGATAACGGGGTCACATCATTAGAGAATGATGTGATGGACAAGACCCAATCCTAAGCCTAGCACAAAGATCGTAGTTCGTATGCTAAAGCTTTTCTAATGTCAAGTATCATTTCCTTAGACCATGAGATTGTTGCAACTCCCGGATACCGTAGGAATGCTTTGGATGTACCAAACGTCACAACGTAACTGGGTGGCTATAAAGGTGCACTACAGGTATCTCCGAAAGTGTCTGTTGGGTTGGCACGAATCGAGACTGGGATTTGTCACTCCCTGTGACGGAGAGGTATCTCTGGGCCCACTCGGTAGGACATCATCATAATGTGCACAATGTGATCAAAGAGTTGATCGCGGGATGATGTGTTACGGAATGAGTAAAGAGACTTGCCGGTAACGAGATTGAACAAGGTATCGGTATACCGACGATCGAATCTCGGGTAAGTACAATACCGTTAGACAAAGGGAATTGTATACGGGATTGATTGAGTCCTTGACATCGTGGTTCATCCGATGAGATCATCGTGGAACATGTGGGATCCAACATGGGTATCCAGATCCCGCTGTTGGTTATTGACCGGAGAACGTCTCGGTCATGTCTGCATGGTTCCCGAACCCATAGGGTCTACACACTTAAGGTTCGATGATGCTAGGGTTATAAAGGAAGTTTGTATGTGATCCCGGACGTCACGAGGAGTTCCTGAATGGTCCGGAGGTAAAGATTTATATATGGGAAGTCATGTTTTGGTCACCGGAAAAGTTTCGGTTTTTTTCGGTAACGTATCGGGACCACCGGGAGGGTCCCAGGGTTCCACCAAGTGGGGCCACCATCCCTAGAGGGCTGCATGGGCCAAGTGTGGGAGGGGGCCAGCCCCAGGTGGGCTGGTGCGCCCCCCACAAGGCCCAAGGCGCAGGGAAGAGTGGGAGGGGGCAAACCCTAGGGCAGATGGGCCCTAAGGCCCACCCCAGGTGCACCTCCCCTCTCTCCCCTTCTGGCCGCCACCCAAATGGGATCTGGGGGCTGCCGCCACCCCTGGGGAGGGAACCCTAGAGGGGGCGCAGCCCCCTCCCCTCCCCCTATATATAGTTGAGGTCTAGGGGCTGCCCAACACATGAGTTTCTCTCCCTCTTGGCGCAGCCCTACCTCTCTTTCTCCTCATATCTCGCGGTGCTTGGTGAAGCCCTGCAGGATTGCCATGCTCCTCCATAACCACCATGCCGTTGTGCTGCTGCTGGATGGAGTCTTCCTCAACCTCTCCCTCTCACCTTGCTGGATCAAGGCATGGGAGACGTCACCGGGCTGTACGTGTGTTGAACGCGGAGGTGCCGTCCGTTCAGCACTAGGATCTCCGGTGCTTTGGATCACGACGAGTACAACTCCTTCAACCCTATTCTCTTGAATGCTTCCGCTTAGCGATCTACAAGGGTATGTAGATGCACTCTCCTTCCCTTGTTGTTGGTTTCTCCATAGATAGATCTTGGTGACACGTAGGAAAATTTTGAATTTGTGCTACGTTCCCCAACAGTGGCATCATGAGCTATGTCTATTGCGTAGATTCTTTGCATGAGTATAACACAAAGTAGTTGTGGGTGTTGATTTTGTTCAATATGCTTACTGTTACTAGTCCAATTTTGTTTCGACGGTATTGTGGGATGAAGCGGCCCGGACCGACCTTACATGTACACTTACGTGAGACAGGTTCCACCGACTATCATGCACTTGGTGCATAAGGTGGCTAGCGGGTGCCAGTCTCTCCCACTTTAGTCGGAACGGATTCGATGAAAAGGGTCCTTATGAAGGGTAAATAGCAATTGGCATATCACGTTGTGGCTTTGGCGTAGGTAAGAAACGTTCTTGCTAGAAACCCATAGCAGCCACGTAAAACATGCAAACAACAATTAGAGGACGTCTAACTTGTTTTTGCAGGGTATGCTATGTGATGTGATATGGCCAAGAAGAATGTGATGAATGATATGTGATGTATGAGATTGATCATGTTCTTGTAATAGGAATCACGACTTGCATGTCGATGAGTATGACAACCGGCAGGAGCCATAGGAGTTGTCTTAATTTATTGTATGACCTGCGTGTCATTGAACAACGCCATCTAATTACTTTACTTTATTGCTAACCGGTAGCCATAGTAGTAGAAGTAATAGTTGGTGAGACAACTTCATGAAGACACGATGATGGAGATCATGATGATGGAGATCATGGTGTCATGCCGGTGACGATGATGATCATGGAGCCCCGAAGATGGAGATCAAAAGGAGCAATGTGATATTGGCCATATCATGTCACTATTTGATTGCATTTTGATGTTTATCATGTTTATACATCTTATTTGCTTAGAACGACGGTAGTAAATAAGATGATCCCTCATTAAACTTTCAAGAAAGTGTTCCCCCTAACTGTGCACCATTGCGAAAGTTCGTCGTTTCGAAGCACCACGTGATGATCGGGTGTGGTAGATTCTTAAGTTCACATACAACAGGTGTAAGCCAGATTTACACACGCGAAACACTTAGGTTAACTTGACGAGCCTAGCATGTACATACATGGCCTCGGAACACAAGAGACCGAAAGGTCGAGCATGATTCGTATGGAGGATACGATCAACATGAAGATGTTCACCGATGATGACTAGTCCGTCTCACGTGATGATCGGACACGGCCTAGTTGACTCGGATCATGTAATCACTTAGATGACTAGAGGGATGTCTATCTGAGTGGGAGTTCATAAGATGAACTTAATTATCCTGAACATAGTCAAAAGACCCTTTGCAAATTATGTCATAGCTCGCGCTTTAGTTCTACTGTTTTAGATATGTTCCTAGAGAAAATATAGTTGAAAGTTGATAGTGGCGATTATGCGATCAATAGAAAGCTTATGTCCTTAATGCACCGCTTAGTGTGCAGAACCCCAAACGTCGTCTGTGGATGTTGCGAACATCAGACATACACGTTTTGATAACTACGTGATAGTTCAGTTAAATGGTTTAGAGTAGAGGCACCAAAGACGTTTTTGAAACATCGCGGAACATATGAGATGTTTCGAGGGCTGAAATTGGGATTTCAGGCTCATGCCCACGTCAAGAGGTATAAGACCTCCGATGATTTTCTTAGCCGGCAAACTAAGGGAGAAAAGCTCAATCGTTGAGCTTGTGCTCAGATTGTGTGAGTGCAACAATCACTTGAATCGAGTGGGAGTTGATCTTCCAGATGAGATAGTGATGTTTCTCCAAAGTCATTGCCACCAAGCTGCTAGAGCTTCGTGATGAACTATAACATATCAGGGATAGATATGATGATCCTTGAGGTATTCGCGATGTTTGACACCGCGAAAGTAGAAATCAAGAAGGAGCATCAATTGTTGATGGTTGGTGAAACCACTAGTTTCAAAAAGGGCAAGGGCAAGAAGGGATACTTCATGAAACGGCAAATCAGCTGCTGCTCCAGTGAAGAAACCCAAGGTTGAACCCAAACCCGAGACTAAGTGCTTCTGTAATAAGGGGAACAGCCACTAGAGCAGCATTACCCTAGATACTTGGTAGATGAGAAGGCTGGCAAGGTCGATAGAAGTATATTGGATTTACATTATGTTAATGTGTACTTTACTAGTACTCCTAGTAGCACCAGGGTATTAGATACCGGTTCGGTTGCTAAGTGTTAGTAACTCGAAACAAAAGGCTACAGAATAAACGGAGACTAGCTAAAGGTGAGCTGACTATATGTGTTGGAAGTGTTTCCAAGTTTGATGTGATCAAACATCGCACGCTCCCTCTACCATCAAGATTAGTATTAAACCTGAATAATTGTCAATTGGTGTTTGCGTTGAGCATAGACATGATTGGATTATGTCTATCGCAATACGGTTATTCATTTAAGGAGAATAATGGTTACTCTATTTATTTGAATAATACCTTCAATGGTCTTGCACCTAAAGGAATGGTTTATTGAATCTCGAACGTAGTGATACACATTTTCATGCCAAAAGATATAAGATAGTAATGATAGTACCAATTACTTGTGGCACTGCCATGTAAGTCATATTGGTATAAAACGCATGAAGAAGCTCCATGTTGATGGATCTTTGGACTCACTCGTTTTTGAAAAATTTGAGACATGCAAACCATGTCTATTGGTATGTACGCATGAAGAAACTCCATGCAGATGGATCGTTTTGGACTCACTTGATTTTGAATCACTTGAGACATGCAAATCATACCACATGGGCAAGATGACTGAAAGCCTCGTTTTCAGTAAAATGGAACAAGAAAGCAACTTGTTGGAAGTAATACATTTTGATGTGTGCAGTCCAATAAGTGCTAAGGCACGCAGTGGATATCGTTATGTTCTTACTTCACGGATGATTTGAGTAGATACTGAGTATATTTACTTGATGAAACACAAGTCTGAATTATTGAATGGTTCAAGTAATTTCAGAGTGAAGTTGAAGATCATCATGACAAGAGGATAAAATGTCTATGATATGATCATAGAGATGAGTATCTGAGTTACGAGCTTTGGCACGCAATTAAGACATTGTGGCAATTGTTTCACAATTAATATCGCCTGGAACACCATAGTGTGATGGTGTGTCCGAACATCATAGTTGCACCCTATTGGATATGGTGCGTACCATGATGTCTCTTATCGAATTACCACTATCATTCATGGGTTAGGCATTAGAGACAACCGCATTCACTTTAAAATAGGGCACCATGTAATTCCGTTGAGACGACACCGTTTGAACTATGGTATGGAGAAACCTAAGTTGTCGTTTCTTAAAAGTTTGGGGCTGCGACGCTTATGTGAAAAAGTTTTAGGTTGATAAACTCGAACCCAAAGCGGATAAAATGCATCTTCATAGGACACCCAAAACAGTTGGCATACCTCCTAATTCAGATCCGAAAGCAATAGGGATTGTTTCTTGAATCGGGTCCTTTCTCGAGGAAAAGTTTGTCTCGAAAAGTTGAGTGGGAGGATGGTGAGGACTTGATATGGTTACTGAACCGTCACTACAACTAGTGTGTAGCAGGGCACGGGAAGTTGTTCCTGTGGCACCTACACCAATTGAAGTGGAAGCTGATGATAGTGATCATGAAGCCTCAGATCAAGTCACTACCGTACCTCGTAGGGTGACAAGGATGCATACTATTTTAGAGTGGTACAGTAATCCTGTCTTGAAGGTCATATTGCTAGACAACAATGAACCTACGAGCTATGGAGAAGCGATGGTGGGCCCAAATTCTGACAAATGGTTAGAAGCCATGAAATCCGAGATAGGATCCATGTATCAGAACAAAGCATGGACTTTGGTGGACTTGCCCGTTGATCGGCAAGCCATTGAGATAAATGGATCTTAAAGAAGAAGACGGACGTGGACGGTAATGTCACCACCTATGAAGCTCGACTTGTGGCGAAGAGTTTTTCACAAGTTCAAGGACTTGACTATGATGAGATTTTCTCACCGTAGCGATGCTTAAGTCCGTCGGAATCATGTTAGCATTAGCTGCATTTATGAAATTTGGCAGATGGATGTCAAAGCGAGTTTCCTTACCAGTTTTCGTAAGGAAAGGTTGTATGTGATACAATCAAAAAGGTTTTGTCGATCCTAAGGATGCTAAAAGGTATGCTAGCTCCAACGATCCTTCCATGGACTGGAGTAAGCATCTCGGAGTTGGAATATGCATTTTGATAAGATGATCAAAGATTTTGGGTTTATACAAAGTTTATGAGAAACTTGTATTTCCAAAGAAGTGAGTGGGAGCACTATAGAATTTCTGACAACTATATGTTGTTGACATATTGTTGATCATAAATGATGTAGAATTTCTGGAAAGCATATAGGGTTATTTGAAAAGTGTTTTTCAATTAGAAAACCTGGATTAAGCTTCTTGAACATTAAGCATCAAGATCTATGAGGATAGATCAAAAATGCTTAATAATACTTTCAAATGAGCACATACCTTGACATGATCTTGAAGGTGTTCAAGATGGATCAGTCAAAGAAGGAGTTCTTGCCTAAGTTGTAAGGTACGAAGTTAAGACTTAAAGCTCGACCATGGCAGAAAAGAGAGAAAGGACGAAGGTCGTCCCCTATGCTTTAGACGTAGGCTCTATAGTATGCTATGCTAAGTACCGCACCTGATGTGTGCCTTGCTACATACCTGGCAAGAGGGTACAAAGGTGATCAAGGAGTAGATCACCAGATAGCGGTCAAAATTATCCTTAGAGGAATAAGGATATGTTTCTCGGTTATGGAGGTGATAAAGAGTTCGACGTAAAGAGTTGCGTCGATGCAAGCTTTAACACCTATCCGAATGGCTCGGAATAGCAAACCGAATACGTATAGTGGAGCAACCATTTGTAATAGCTCCAAGTGGAGCGTGGAAGCAGCATTTACAATATGACATAGACATTTGCGAAGTACATACGGATCTGAATGTTGCAGACCCGTTGACTAAAACTTCTCTCACAAGCAAAACATGATCAAACCCCAGAACTCATTGAGTCTTAATCACATAATGATGTGAACTAGTTCAATGACACTAGTAAACTCTGTGAGTGTTAATCACATGGCGATGTGAACTGGATTATTGACTCTAGTGCAAGTGGGAGACTGTTGGAAATATGCCCTAGAGGTAATAATAAATTAGTTATTATTATATTTCCTTGTTCATGATAATCGTTTATTATCCATGCTATAATTGTATTGATAGGAAACTCAGATACATGTGTGGGTACATAGACAACACCATGTCCCTAGTAAGCCTCTAGTTGACTAGCTCGTTGATCAATAGATGGTCACGGTTTCCTGACCATGGACAGTGGATGTCGTTGATAACAGGATCACATCATTAGAGAATGATGTGATGGACAAGACCCAATCCTAAGCCTAGCACAAAGATCGTAGTTCGTATGCTAAAGCTTTTCTAATATCAAGTATCATTTCCTTAGACCATGAGATTGTGCAACTCCCGGATACCGTAGGAATGCTTTGGATGTACCAAACGTCACAACGTAACTGGGTGGCTATAAAGGTGCACTACAGGTATCTCCGAAAGTGTCTGTTGGGTTGGCACGAATCGAGACTGGGATTTGTCACTCCGTGTGACGGAGAGGTATCTCTGGGCCCACTCGGTAGGACATCATCATAATGTGCACAATGTGATCAAAGAGTTGATCGCGGGATGATGTGTTATGCAACGAGTAAAGAGACTTGCCGGTAACGAGATTGAACAAGGTATCGGTATACCGACGATCGAATCTCGGGCAAGTACAATACCATTAGACAAAGGGAATTGTATACGGGATTGATTGAGTCCTTGACATCGTGGTTCATCTGATGAGATGATCGTGGAACATGTGGGAGCCAAAACGGGTATCCAGATCCCGCTGTTGGTTATTGACTGGAGAACGTCTCGGTCATGTCTGCATGGTTCCCGAACCCGTAGGGTCTACACACTTAAGGTTCGATGACGCTAGGGTTATAAAGGAAGTTTGTATGTGGTTACCGAATGTTGTTCGGAGTCCCGGATGAGATCTTGGACGTCACGAGGAGTTCCGGAATGGTCCGGAGGTAAAGATTTATATATGGGAAGTCCTGTTTTGGTCACCGAAAAAGTTTCGGGTTTTTTCGGTAACGTATCGGGACCACCGGGAGGGTCCCGGGGGTCCACCAAGTGGGGCCATCATCCCTAGAGGGCTGAATGGGCCAAGTGTGGGAGGGGGACAGCCCCAGGTGGGCTGGTGCGCCCCCCACAAGGCCCAAGGCACAGGGAAGAGTGGGAGGGGGCAAACCGTAGGGCAGATGGGCCCTAAGGCCCACCCCAGGTGCGCCTCCCCTCTCTCCCCTTCTGGCCGCCACCCAGATGGGATCTGGGGGCTGCCGCCACCCCTGGGGAGGGAACCCTAGAGGGGGTGCAGCCCCCTCCCCTCCCCCTATATATAGTTGAGGTCTAGGGGCTGCCCAACACATGAGTTTCTCTCCCTCTTGGCGCAGCCCTACCTCTCTTTCTCCTCATATCTCGCGGTGCTTGGCGAAGCCCTGCAGGATTGCCACGCTCCTCCATCACCACCACGCCGTTGTGCTACTGCTGGATGGAGTCTTCCTCAAGCTCTCCCTCTTCACCTTGCTG
The DNA here is from genome assembly GCF_018294505.1 of Triticum aestivum. Taxonomy (NCBI): domain Eukaryota; kingdom Viridiplantae; phylum Streptophyta; class Magnoliopsida; order Poales; family Poaceae; genus Triticum; species Triticum aestivum. The sequence goes on along the minus strand of NC_057807.1, from coordinate 350,959,650 downwards.
GATCAAGGCATGGGAGACGTCACCGGGCTGTACGTGTGTTGAACGCGGAGGTGCCGTCCGTTCGGCACTAGGATCTCCGGTGATTTGGATCACGACGAGTACAACTCCTTCAACCCCGTTCTCTTGAATGCTTCCACTTAGCGATCTACAAGGGTATGTAGATGCACTCTCCTTACCCTCGTTGCTGGTTTCTCCATAGATAGATCTTGGTGACACGTAGGAAAATTTTGAATTTGTGCTATGTTCCCCAACAGACTCCGGATCCAAATCATGAAATTTCAGCCCATAATAAAACATGAGCCCCCTCACGAAGGGGTCCATCGAGAAGCCTAACCCCCGAAGGAAGTGAGACATGAACACCACGCTCTCGGCAGGCTTGGGAGTGGGAGTAACTTGCCCTTGGGCAGGCAGCCTGTGCGCAATTTCGTCGGTCAGATACCGGGCGTCTCTCAGCTTTAGCACATCTTCCTCCGTGACGGAGGAAGGCATCCACCGGCCTTGCAGGTCGGAGCCGGACATCCTCGAAGGTATGAAGCGCCTGAATCTAGAGCTTTGGGTGTTGGAACTCTAGGCGAGGGGCGGATTCGATTGAGATTGAAAAAAAAGGAGCGGGCCTTGGTCTCGTTATAAAGAGGTTGGATACCAAGAGCCCCCCCCCCCCCGTGACCGTTCAGGACTCGCCTTCGATAGAGGAGGCGCGCCAACGGGCATGACTGGGTTACCCACGCCCGTATTGATGAGATTCCCGGAATAAGGGGGCACGATCTCCGCTTTGACAAGACGTGCCAAGGAAACCGCCTCGCTAAACGCGCTCAGGTGGGACAGTAAAAATTCTAGTGAAGGCTTGGCCGTGATGTGATGTCACGCCGCAAAATACGTCAGCAGATTAAATTTGTGTAAAGATTATTCTCTCTACGGTGGTATGTGGAACTTATTTTGCAGAACAGGACACTATCTTGGTGTTCAAAATCTTCTATGAATTATTCGGAGAAGGAACCCGCCTTGCAATGTCGAAGACAATATGCGCGCCGGACTCGTCGTCATTGAAGCCTGGTTCAGGGACTACTGAGGGAGTCCTGGTCTAGGGGGTGTCCGGATAGCCGAACTATCATCTTTGGCCGGACTCCAAGACTATGAAGCTACAAGATTGAACACTCCGTCCCATGTCCGTATGGGACTTTCCTTAGCGTGGAAGGCAAGCTTGGCGATACGGATATGTAGATCTCCTACCATTGTAACCGACTCTGTGTAACCCTAGCCCTCTCCGGTGTCTATATAAACCGGAGGGTTTTAGTCCGTAGGACGAACAACAATCATACCATAGGCTACCTTCTAGGGTTTAGCCTCCTTGATCTCGTGGTAGATCTACTCTTGTACTACCCATATCATCAATATTAATCAAGCAGGAGTAGGGTTTTACCTCCACCGAGAGGGCCCGAACCTGGGTAAAAACATCGTGTCCCTTGTCTCCTGTTACCATCCGCCTAGACGCACAGTTCGGGGCCCCCTACCCGAGATCCACCGGTTTTGACACCGACACTACTCCTGCTTGATTAATATTGATGATATGGGTAGTACAAGGGTAGATCTACCACGAGATCAGAGAGGCTAAACCCTAGAAGCTAGCCTTTGGTATGATTGTTTTTCGTCCTACGGACTAAAACCCTCCGGTTTATATAGGCACTGAAGAGGGTTAGGGTTACACAGAGTCGGTTACAATGGTAAGAGATCTACATATGTGTATCACCAAGCTTGCCTTCCACGCCAAGGAAAGTCCCATCCGGACACGGGACGAAGTCTTCAATCTTGTATCTTCATAGTCCAGGATTCCGGCCAAAGGTGATAGTTCGGCTATCCGGACACCCCCTATCCAGGACTCCCTCAGTAGCCCCTGAACCAGGCTTCAATGACGACGAGTCCGGTGCGCATGTTGTCTTCGGCATTGCAAGGCGGGTTCCTCCTCCGAATACTTCATAGAAGATTTTGAACACAAGGATAGTGTCCGGCTCTGCAAAATAAGTTCCACATACCACCGTAGAGAGAATAATATTCACACAAATTCAATTTGCTAACGTATTCCGTGGCGTGACATCACACCGCAGCCAAGCCTTTATTCGAATCATTTTTACTGCCCCACCTTAGCGCATTTAGCGAGGCGGTTTCCTTGGCACGTCTTGTCGAAGCAGAGATCGTGTCCCATGATTTCGGGATTCTCATCAATACGGGCGTGGGTAACCCCATCGTGCCCGTTGGCACGCCCCCTCTATCGAGGGCGAGTCCCGAACGGTCACGGGGAAGGCTCTTGGTATTCAACCTCTTTATAAAGAGACCAAGGCTCCACTCCTTTCTTTCAGTCTCAATCGAATCCACCCCTCGCCTCGAGTTCCAACACCCAAAGCTCCAGATTCTGGCGCTTCGGACCTTCGATGATGTCCGGCTCCGACCTGCAAGGCCGGTGGATGCCTTCCTCCATTACGGAAGAAGATGTGCTAAAGTTAAGATATGCCAGGTATCTAACCGGCGAAATTTTGCATAGGCTGCCTGCCCAAGGGCAGGTTATTCCCACTCCCAAGCCTGGCGAAAGCGTAGTGTTCGCGTCTCACTTTCTTCGGGGGCTAGGCTTCCCGACGGACCCCTTCGTGAGGGGGCTCATGTTTTATTATGGGTTGGAATTTCATGACTTGGATCCGAAGTCCATCCTCCACATCTCATCGTTCATTGTCGTATGCGAAGCCTTCCTCCGCATTACCCCTCACTTCGGATTGTGGCTCAAGACCTTCAAGGTGGAGCCGAAGATGATCAAGGGGCAGCAGGCAGAGTGCGGAGGGGCTATTATAAGCAAGAATGTTGATGCTCCGTGGCCCGAGGGCTTTTTTCAAGAGGAGCTTGGCCTATGGCAACAAGAGTGGTTTTATATCATAGTTCCCAGGGGCACCAAATGGGTGGCGCCACCTGCCTTTCGCTCGGGTCCTCCACCGCGGCTGGCGTCATGGGTCAATAAAGGACTTGACTGGGGGCCGTCCAAGGACGTGCCCTTGTTGCAGGGCCGCATTCGAGACCTCCTAGAGAGGGAGATCACTCTGGTCGTAGTAGCGCAGGTCATGCTGATTCATCGCATCCTGCCCTGCAAATGTCTCCCCCTCCGCCTGTGGGAATCTAACCCAGAGGGACCATGAGCTCTCCAACATTTTATGGGCGTGATGCTGGTGGAGATGTACAAGCTTCTCTTCAGATCACAAGCGATGTGTCCGGACTTTACCGAGGACGCATGTCTGAGCTGCAATCGCCCGGATACTCAAGTAAGTAGCCCTGTATCCGAACACACTATCCCGTATTTATTACGAACTTTGCCCTTTAAAAGAGTTGTTCCTTGAACAGGAGTGGATAGCGAAAGCAAAGTTAATCAGGTGTCCGGGCCCCTCCCTGAGACCATGCCGGATCCCGTGTTAACCAGGATGCTAGAGGTTGCGCCTTCGGAAGAGGGTGAAGGGGGGAACAAGGAAGCTACCGCCTCCGCGAAGGAGGCTGTCAGGAGAGGGGGGATCGAGAATCCCTCCATCCAAGGGAAGAAGAGGACCACCTCTGAAGACCCGGAGACCATCGTCTCAAAGCGGGGGAAGAAATCTTCGCCAGAGGGTCCTGCGTCGAGAGATGACTCGGCCGCATTATGCCCCCAAGGGGATCAGCCCTCTACCGAGCCGTAAGTAAAAAAGGGGAGTTTATTTTAAAATAAAGGATATCCCTGCCCTATTTCTGATGAAGATGACCGAAATTTTACCTTGTAGTTCGGATCTCAACCCTTCTCAGCAGAGCTCATCTTCGGGGGATGTTCGTCCGAAGATGATAGAGAGCGAAACGCCTCCCCCTGCCGTACCGTCTTGCGAGGCGGGCGACCCTGAGGTGTCGTCGCGGAGGGTTTCTCCGAGTCCGGCGGGTCCGGAAGGCAGTCGTATGTCCCCTCAAAGCCCTCTGCGTTCGGCCTTCGAAAAAGGCCATCGGACGAGTCTGGCACCACCTGGTGTACGGTCGGAGGAGCTGAAGGATCTGCTCGGGCGAGCGTCTATCTCAGAAGATCACCGTGCGTTAATGGGTATGGTGATTGAAAGGATCTCATCCGCTGAGAGCGGATTGCATGAAGCCGTCAGAAGTTTACTGACATGCTTTGAGGTACGCAAAATGATGTACCCTCTGACAGTTCCGCATATAACATGCGCCCTATGTACATAGTAGCCCCTGAGGCTCGGTGTGTTGTCAGAAATGACAGCGCGCCGAGGATCATAATCCCAGGTATAATGTGTCGCCCTTCCAATATAGGTGGCGAAGGGTCCGGTGGCTAGCCGAACTGATGAATTTGCCAAACTGAAGTGGCATCTTGACGTGGCTGATGCCGACATCGCGCTTGTCAATAAGCGACTTGACGAGCCGCAAGGTATGCAATTTCTCCGCAGACACCCGATAAGGGAGCTTGATGCCCGTGCCTTACAACATGTATGCTTGGTGCAAATGGTGCCGCTTCCATGGAGAACCTTCGGGCGGAGCTCGCCCGAGCCAATGAGCGGGCCAAAAAGAGTGATGTGGCTGCCTTAAAGGCGGCCGAAGAGCTAAAAGCCGAACAGGCTGCTCACTGCCAAAGCAAGAAGGAAATGGCCGAGATGGTCGTGAAGTTAAAGAATGTTGCCGACCGCTGCAAGCTTCTTGAAAAAGAAGATCGAGTGGTGCAAGAGGACCTGAAGAAGGCCACTACCCAGGCCAAGGATGCTCGCTCTGCGATGAGAGCTATGAAGGAGGAGCTGCGTTAGGCCGGAGATATCGCGGCTGGAAAGCCCTTTCTGCTGCGGAGGAAATTCGTGGATCCTAAATATGCTCAATTGGACCGGCTATGGAGTGTGGAGGATGCTTATCTGGACCTGGCGGCAAGTGCGGCGGACGCGGACGAACACTTTCGAGATCAAAAGGATCACGAAATGGAAAAGGTTTTTTGGTCGCAGTTCCATAATCCAGAGCACCCACTTCCATTAACCGATCGCTTGGCCGAATGGGCGGAGCTGAGTAGGTTATCCGGACTTGCCATGAAGGATGTCGTGAGTCTTTTGTGGCCGAAAAGGCCCGAGCCGAAGAGTTATTTTGGCTTGGTGCAGCAGTTCCTTGGTGCGGTACCGCATATCAATGCAGTGAGGAGGTCGGCATGCATAGAGGGTGCGCGGATGGCTCTTGCCCGTGTCAAGACATAGTGGGCGGAGATGAAGGCCACTGATGTTGCATCCCAAGATTCGGACGGAAGCCAAGTACCTGTCGAGCACTATTTTCGGAAAGTTATGCAGGGCGCTCGTTTAATAGAGATGCAGTGCTCGAAGGATATTATGTTCGAATAACATGCATTATTTGTGAAACAATGTATCGATGAAATATAAGAGCTTTTTATACTTGTGCCTTTCAAGAATTAAAATACCTCTTGTGCGGCCGCTAATGTATATCAGTATATGTATATATAACCAGAAAGATGGCAGTCTTTGGCTTCAGCCCCCACGCATAGAATGCGGTGGTGTTTGCAAAAGGCGCATTTTCACACTTGATCCAACATCTTGGTCCTATAAAGGAGGTGGTAGCGCAGCAAACTAGGCAACCGGACTATAATGCTTTATCACTTTCACTTAGCCATAGGAGTTTGACAGTGGGGCTACGATATAGCCCCTAGGGGCACCGCGCTCACCCGAATTCGGGGCGCGTATGTGCCTGACCGGGAAACAGTCCTTCGTCAATGCGGAGGAATCCTATAGATTCCAGTGGGTCATCGAGTGGTTGACCAGTCTCACGCTATATCATGACAGTCAGTTTTCGGCTTTCTCTACTGAGGTGCTCGCCTGGCCGAACCGGGGCACAATCGCAGTAGTTCTCCTGGTGCCGCCTTAGCCGATAGAGCGGAACGTAAGGCAGCAAAATACAGGAGTCGGGCAAGCCCAACATTTGACCAAAGACATGATTCGGAGCTGATGCATATAAGGCCTAACTTGAGACGCCGAACACTCCCTAAGGTATTCGGTCTTTATGAAAACGGGCCGAACAACGCCCTTGGTAATAATCCCCTGGTGTCCGGGTACGCGCAAAATTCTGATGTGGCCCATGCCAAAACGTCAGCCTCCTCCTTGGTTATAGCAAGAAACCAGGGGATGTGTATCAACAAGAGACAGTAAAAAAGGTTTATGCAGGGTCTTATTCTGAAAAGAATCCTAATCATGGGTCCCTACTGCACGTCTGCGCCTGTGTCTCCGTTGTGCCGTATCCTGGACGGGTGTAGGACGGTGTTCATCTGTAAAAGAGAGGAACTTAGTTGAAAAAGATCGTGCGAAAATGTATGTTAAAATAAACAAAGTACAATTCAAAGAATGAATAAAATTGAGCTATATTGTCTCTTGTTGTACATGCGCGGAGCCCCTTGTGCAGGGGTATGCGGCTAGTAATCCCTTGTATGTTTACGCCAAACTCGTCTAACTGTGTCCGGGGTCTGAACGACCTATTTAGGTGCTTTGATTAGTGAAGCTGGTTTAGTGTGTGGCTGTCAAGGCAGTCACACAATCTTCTGCGCTCGAGGAACACTCGATATTTCCCTTTAAGGAGATGGTGCCTCGCGGACCGGGCATTTTAAGTGTAAGGGATGCATAATGCGGTATTGCATTAAAGCGGGCGAAAGCTTCGTGTCCCAGTAGTGCTTGGTAGCTACTTGTAAACGGGGCGAGGTGGAAGGTTAACTTTTCGCGGCGGAAGTTGTCGGGTGACCCGAACACAACTTCTAGCAGTAGAGAGCCCGTACAACGGGCATATGGGCCTGGCATTACCCCTTGAAAGGAAGTGTTGCTATGGCAAATTTTGGTTGGGTCTATCCCCATTTTGTGGATTGTGTCCTGGTATAGCAGGTTTACATCACTGCCGCCGTCCATGAGGACTTGTGTAAATTGGAGTCCGTTAATTATCGGATATAATATCAAGGCAGTCCATCCTGCATTCTGGATACTTTTAGAGTAATCCTGATGGTCGAAGGTGATTGGTTTTAACAACCAATTGCGGGACTCCTCTGGGAGAGGCCGTATGGCGCGTACCTCTATGGGCACCGCTCTATTTTTCCCTTTTGTCACGTGAAGTGAGTTTACTGTTTTGACTTCTTGTGGGAAATTCTTTTGTTTTCCGGTGCTCTGCTTGTGGGGTTCGTCATCGTCCTCGCTTGGTGTGTCGAGCCCCTTGTGTTCGGCGTTGAGTTTGCCGGACTACTTGAAGACCCAACAATCTCTGTGGGTATGGTTTGCAGGCTTCCCGGGAGTACTGTGGATTTGGCATATCTTGTCCAAGATTTTGTTTAAGTTAGATAGCTCGTCCCTGTTATCCTTAAGGGCCAATTTTTTATGATTCTACTGAGAGCTTTTGAATCCGGCGTTGACTGCCGTGCTCTTCGGGCTGTTTCCCTTGGTTCGGCACTGGTCCTTGCTGCGTCGCAGTTTCCCGTTTCCAACCCTGACTTCGGATGTACTTGGGCTGCTGGTACTGCAACTTGCCAGCCAGCTATCCTCTCCCGTGCAAAAGCGGGTCATGAGGCTTGTTAATGCGGCCATTGTTCTTGGCTTTTCTTGGCCGAGGTATCTGGCGAGCCATTCGTCTCGGACGTTGTGTTTCAAAGCTGCTAAGGCTTCGGCGTTCGGACAGTCGACTATTTGGTTCTTTTTAGTAAGGAATCTGTTCCAGAATTTTTGGGCTGACTCTCCGGGTTGTTGAGTTATGTGACTTAAATCGTCTGCATCCGGAGGTCGGACATAGGTCCCTTGAAAACTTGCCCGAAAAGCATCCTCGAGCTCTTCCCAACTTCCAATGGTCTTTTCGGGGAGGCTTTTGAGCCAATGCCGGGCTGGCCCTTTAAGCTTGAGGGGTAAGTATTTTATGGCGTGGAGGTCATCTCCTCTAGCTATGTGTATGTGGAGGATGTAATCCTCAATCCAGACTCCGGGGTCTGTTGTTCCGTCGTATGCCTCTATGTTTACGGGCTTGAATCCCGCTGGAAACTCATCGGTGAAACATAGGGGGTGTGCGGCAACCCTATATTTAGGTGTACCGTAATATTCGAATACTTGATGTGTTGCATTGCTTACTAGAGCTTGCTTTCTTGGCCCGTAGATAGATCTAATTGGGCCATCTTTTTGATGTGAATCCATGTGCGGATCACGTGCCGGCTTGTGTGCGGCGCCGTTTGCCGTTCTATGTTTGCCATGGGGTCATCTATCTGACTTACTGGTCTCCTTGTTTTTTGATTGCGGGGGCTCTACGGCCTCCTCATCAAATTCGGGAAGTAGTTTTCGCTTCGGGTAGCTCTTTGTTCGGCGACTATCGCAGTATTTGTTTGCGGTGTTGAGTACTTTGCTCCATCTAATTATGAGCGCATCTTCCACTGTTTTGAGCTTCCGCTTCTGCTTTTTCAGGCTACACGCAGTGGCGACGAGCCTTTTGTGGAGGTTCTTCTGCTCTAGCGACTTGTCCGGCGTGAGATCGTCCAGACTGTTATCTTCGACAGGGACGGATTGTTTATCCAGGTTGTCCTGTTCGGACGGTTGCACGATGACGTGTTCGTCGTACATCGGTTTGCCCTGCTCTATGGCGGGGTCTGTATGGCTGCTATCTTTGTCGAGGCGGGATTTTGAGCGGTGCTTACGTCGTTGTTTTGACTGCTTTTCGAGGGAATAATCCCTTGTTGCGTCCCGTTGTTCCTCGTCGTTGCTTCCTTTAGGTGTGTCCACCATGTATACATCGTGAGATGAGGTGGCTGTCCAGTTCCTTATAGGTGCTGGTTCATGCTTACCTCCTACATCGTCGTCCATATCGTCGATGTCTTTGGAGTCGAAATCGAGCACGTCGTTTAAACTTTCGACAGTGGCTACGAAGTGGGTGGTGGGTGTGCTTTGAATTTCTTCATCGTCCGCATCCCAACCTTGCTGACCATAATCCGGCCAGGGCTCTCCTGATAAAGAGAGAGACTTTAGTGAATTCAGGATGTCGCCAAAGGGCGAGTGCTGAAAGATGTCCGCGGTGGTGAACTCCATGATCGGCGCCAATCAGATTCGATCGGCAGGGGCGCGGAAGGTTCGGAGTCCAGAGAGGAGCCCGGCACCTTGGAGTCACGAGCTTCGCAAAGGACAGGGTTGGTGTTCGGCGCAATCGCCGTAGAGATCGCAGCCCCCGAGGCGGTGTCCAGCCACCCGTCCTCGATCGGCGCAGTCGGCTCCGAGCTAAAGGTCGAAGCGGACACTTGTGCGGCCTCCAGGGCACTGTCCGGCGGCAGAGCTAGATCATGCCCATCATGACAGTGCGGCGCGCTTGGCCGTGGCTCGAACCCGTCAGAGATCAAGTCTCCGCGGACGTCAACCGTATAGTTCAAACTTCCAAATCTGACCTGATGGCCAGGGGCGTAGCTTTCAATCTGCTCCAGATGGCCAAGCGAATTGGCCCGCAGTGCAAAGCCGCCGAATATGAAGATCTGTCCGGGGAGAAAAGTCTCACCCTGGACTGCATCATTGTTGATGATCGGAGGAGCCATCGGGGCTAAAGATGACAACATAGAGGAACTCTCAATGAAAGCACCAATGTCGGTGTCAAAATCGGCGGATCTCAGGTAGGGGGTCCCGAACTGTGCGTCTAGGCGGATGGTAACAGGAGACAAGGGACACGATCTTTTTACCCAGGTTTGGGCCCTCTCGATGGAGGTAAAACCCTACTCCTGCTTGATTAATATTGATGATATGGGTAGTACAAGGGTAGATCTACCAAGATATCAGAGAGGCTAAACCCTAGAAGCTAGCCTATGGTATGATTGTTTTTCGTCCTACGAACTAAAACCCTCTGGTTTATATAGGCACCGAAGAGGGTTAGGGTTACACAGAGTCGGTTACAATGGTAGGAGATCTACATATCCGTATCGCCAAGCTTGCCTTCCACGCCAAGGAAAGTCCCATCCAGACACGGGACGAAGTCTTCAATCTTGTATCTTCATAGTACAGGAGTCCGGCCAAAGGTGATAGTTCGGCTATCTGGACACCCCCTAATCCAGGACTCCCTCAGTTGGCCTGGCAGGCTGATGCATCACGCGACAGACATCGGACACGTCTTCTCGCTCACTTGGTGTCCTCGCCGCCTTGTCCGTTGGATGTAGCTGATCCACAGCCTTCCTCCAAGGACCTGATTACACATAGGGTTTCTGCTTGAGGTAGTAGCCATGTCTCATGTGTAGGAAGTGGTAGTTCGGAGAGGAGCGAGTTCACCTTATCTTTGATAGCCTTTGCTCGAGCCCTTGTCATTGGTCCAAGTGGTGTCGTGGGAGGTGTAGGTAGTAGGTCCATGGGGATGCCCTTGGGTGCTCTGCATCACATGTTGTGGGCAGTAGGTAGGCAAGTCTGGGTACCCTGGTTCCCAGAACGCCGACGGTAGCCCCCGGTCCCAAGGTGCGCTTGGACTTGGCTTCGAGGCGAAGACAAAGGGCAAGGGCGAAGCGCCGCGAGCCCCAATCGCCTACGGGCCAGGCTGACGCGTAGCACTTGATATGACGTGGGCATCTCCACTTCCCCATGCCGCCTCGGCAACTGCTCCGACTTGACAACTGCCTGGTGCATGCAGCGGGGCCATCATTGCTTGGAGCGTGGGAGGCCATCGGTCAGCCTTCCTTCGCCTATAAATGGGGGGGCAGAGCCCCCAGCCCATCTTCATCTTCTTGCTGCTCGCTCCTTCTTCTTATTTGTCGTGCCACCATATTGCCAGGGCATCCATGATGCCAATGAGGAGGTTCTCGGTTGCTGAGAAGGGAAAAAACCCCTCAGGTAGAACCAGAGTTGCTCCCGACGAAGGAAAGGCGCGGTTGCCCTCGCAAGGGCACCGCAACGCCTATGGCTGCGCAACCTTGGCACGAATGCACCCCGTCGGCTTTCCCCATTAGTGCGGACATCCGTGCACAAGGTCCCGCTCGGGAGAGCGGCCGTGGGAGTTGCGGAGGACAAAGGCGGGAAGGGGAACAAGCAAAGACCGTGCGACCACCTTGCATGCCGGCCCATGTCGGCGGCATGGCCCGTGAGTTCGTGGTGTGGGCGGCGACACTGCCGCGCACATGGATCTGGCTCCCGCGGTCCCTGGCGGGGGAGATACCGTCGAAGGGGCCCGTCGAGTGTGGCTGCAGCACGACGGCTGCTGTAGCAAAGCTTCAGAGGCGGAGGTCGAGGCCGTCTACTCCGACGGTGTCTTCATGACCCGGGGATGGGGTGTGGTCGCTCGTGCCTGCAACTCGGAGGGGAGGCACGCCATCCACTTTGAGTATGACACGGCATCAACGCTCTTCTTCAAGGTCTTCAGAGAGGACGGCCGACGTCTAGAGTGCTGCCCCAGGGGAGGCGATCAAGACGGTGACCCCCTACAGGTCGGCGAGGTGGCAAGGCCCCTGGCGGTGAACTTGCCCTTGGCCTTACTCGCGATTCTTCCAGCAGCAGCGACACTTCCTTCGGACCAACCTCAAGAGATGATGACTGCCACGAGCCTCCGCGCCACCGCGCTCGGGCTTAAGGAAGGAGTGGCACCAGCCAGGCATCATGGGCGATGCTACCTGGGTTGCGATCCTCGGGAAGTCCTTTCCTTTGTTTCATTCGTGCACAAAAATCATGAAGGGCCCCGCGGGGGTGTGAAATATCATGACACTTTTGCCTTAATGCTAGTGTCCCTAACTTATGTCGTGCTTGCTTCTCTCGCTTGGGCACGGTTCCCCCTTTTTTATTCTTGCGGTAGCTTCGTGCTCTATGCTGATAGAACCCAGTCCCCAGGCAAGCTTTCGCCATCGCTGGTATGCCAGGTCGCGATGTCGTGGTCAAGGGCAGGAGGTGAGCGGCCCGAGGTCTGGTAAGAGCCCCCGAGACGCGGTGCTCAGGAGGTCCCGTTTGGTGCGCAAGCGGCTCCCGAAGAACTGAAAGGGGAGTTTCCTTGCCCGAGCACAATCACAAGAGACAAAACACTGATTATGGGGTTCACGCCTGGGCATGCGATGTGACTTATCTTGGCGAGTCTGCAATTGTTTTCCTGCCACGAGGGCGGGCTTCTTGTGCAATGTTAGGTTGCGCATTTCTCCTGATGCCCCCCCCCCGCAGGGCTCCTACCAATTCCATCTCTCCCACATGTTAGGGTACTCTGTGTCCTCGGGAACCGGCCCTCAAGCAAGGCTCGGCCGCCGCTGGTATGCCAGGTCATGATGCCGTGGTCAAGGCCAGGGGTGAGGGCTCGAGGGCCGGTAGGAGCCCCTGAGGCACGGTGCTCAAGCCCCCCCCCCCTTTTACGTGCAAGCGACTTGCACAAGAAAAAAGTGGCTGGCTCCGAGAGGGTACCTAGGAGGGGTTGCGCCCCATGACACGTAGCGCGGCATCCTTCCGTGGTGGCGAGGTGTTGGCAAAGCCGCTCGTGGTCCTGCCTTCGGAGATTCCTGTGAGTTAGTCACAAAACACAAAGGGCAGCCGCGCTTGCCATCATGCCCGTGATCTTTTCGTGAGAAAATGACGGCACTAAGGACCTGGTGAGGTGACCTGCGCGGGGCTGGCCGCGAGACAAAGCTTGGTCTCTTAGGTTTATCAGCGCTGCCGGGACGGACCCGAGCACAGGCGTCGTTCCTGCAGCCCCCCTCACGGGACGAGCAAGAGGCGGGTTAGCAATGTGCGAGGGTTGCGAAAGGCAATTCCATGGATAACGGATCAACATGCATAATGTTAACAACCACAATAACTTGAGCATGCACCACTGGTCCAGAGTACATGAATCAAAATGACGTAGCTGCAAGGGCGGGCCCTAGCAGCCTAAGGATGATGCAGCCCGAGGGACGCCCTCGGTTGAACATACCAAAAAGGCACCTGGCACCATCGTTGTAAAAGCGTTGGAGTAGTTTAAGATGCGCGCTGCAGAGATTGCTCCTCACGAGTTGACCGGCTCCTGAGGCCCGGGAGGCTCTGGGGGTCCGGTGGGATCGCGAGGGTCCGACACCTCCCATGTCAGGACCACCTGGCGCCTGGCCTCATGAGCCGCCAAGACACCCTACATGTAGCGTTGGAACGTGGCGCCCATGTTCAGCAGGCGAAACGGCATGCGTACGTAGCTGCAGGGGTAGCTCCCACTTCAGCCGACGCGTGATGGCCAAAAGAGCTCGTGAGAAGCGGCTCTGTTGAGGTCCAGGATGTTGATGCAGACGTGCAGCTCGCCACCCGCGCTAGGGGGCGGGGCAGCACTCAGTGGTGTGAGGCGACGCTCGCCATGCATGGCTCGCGCCTCCTGAAGTTCCTTGATTGTTTGGTATTGAACTCTCGTGCGCCTGGTGCCTTGCTCGCGGAGGCGCATGTTGAGACACGCCTCCAAGTGGTTCCCGAACGCCTTCCTCATTGCGTTGATCAGGTCAGAGGCCCTCCAGATGAGAGCCCCCGAGCCCGTCCTGAGGGGGGCGGCGGACGCACCTTCCTATGCGAGAGGGAAGGGCGCCCCAGCAGCAGGTGTGGGGCCTGGGGTATGATCGCCAAGCGCCCCGGCCTCCTGAGGGCCCTTCGGGAGGAGCCGCTTCTTCTTTTTGGGGCGGCCTCAGGAGGTAGGATGTCTCCCTCGCCATCAGAGTTCTTGATCGTTGTGGCTTGGTAAGCGCACTCGAGGGAGCACACCGCATCCTTTGAGTCACAAGCGACCGTGATGACACCACCACTTCTTTGCTTGAGGACTTTGTAGCCGTGGTGAGTTGCCGCCATGAACTTGGCGAGGGCCGGATACCCGAGGATGGCATTGTACGGGAGACTGATGTGGGCGATGTCAACGTCGATGAGCTCGGTGTGATATTTGTCGCCCTTGCTGAAGGTGATAGGGAGGCAGATCTATCCTATGGGAACGATGGAGCCATCGGTCACCCCTGAGAAAGGCTTGGTAGGCAGAAGCTGGTCGTAGGGCACTTGGAGCATCTCAAACGTCTCGACGGAAAGAACGTTGAGCCCCGCTCCGCCATCAATGACGGTTTTGGTGATGAGGACATTGCTGATGGTCGGCGTGCAAAGCATTGGGAGCGAGCCAGCAGCGGCTGAGCACTTGAGTTGGTCCGTGGAGTCAAAGGTGATGGCATGCTTGGACCACCTGAGGGGACACGAGCCCTCAAGCTTGGGGAGGGTCGCGTTCACCTCATGAGCAAACTACTTGAAGATGCGATGAGAGGCGGGAGCCTGAGCACCACCCGGGATGCAGGCGATCGCGCGAGGTTCTTGGAAGCCCCCAGCCCCATCATCTTGGCGGTTGTCGTCATTTCTTCTTGCCGGCGGCGGCGAAGGGATGCCGGCACTACCCTGAGGACGGTCCTCGCGAGGCTGGTCTCGCCAAGGACCATCACGAGGCTGACCCTGCCAGCGGTCCTCGTGAGTCTGATCTCGCCAGTCCTGTCAGGGGTCGCGATTGTCCCAGCGGCCTCCACCACGGCCTCCTCCACAACCGTAGTCGCGGTCACCGCACTCAGGGCGGTGGCCAATGCGCCTGTCTTGGGTTGTCCTAAGCTCATGGCAGTCATTGGTGTTGTGGCTGTGGATGTTGTGGAAGATGCAGAATGGGCGGTTGTCCCCTAGGAGGCTCATCGTGGTCACGGCCGCGCTTCATCGCGGGCTTCGCGGCTAGCACAACGGGGCCCTTATGCTTTACTTCCTTAGCCTTGTCCTTCTTCTCTTCAGGATCAACCTTCGGAAGCTCCAGGAGGGAGAGGCGACCTTCCTCTGCCCTTGCGCACCTGGCGGCCATGTTGAACATCTCCAGCGCCAAACACAAGTTCTTGTGTATGGTGAGCTCCTCCTTCATCTTGACATCCCGGACGCCATGAGAGAACGCCGAAATGATGGCCTTGTCTGACACCTTTGGGATCTTGAGGCAAATGTTCATGAAGCACTGTATATACTTGTGCAAGTTTTCGCCTGACTGCTGCTTTATGCACCGCAGGTCGCCTGCTGCAGGAGCGCGGTCGCGAGTGCCCTGGAAGTTAGCGATGAACTGCTCGCGTAGCTCGTCCCAGTAGGAGATCGATCCCACCGGGAGGTTTAGGAGACAAGAACGCGCGCCATCCTTGAGGGCCATGGGGAACCAGTTCGCCATGACCTCGTCGTTGCCATACGCCGCCTCGAAGCTCAGATCATAGAGTTGGAGAAATTCCATAGGGTCAGGAGTGTCATCGTAGCGTGGAGGTAGATCTGGCTTGAACTTGATGGACCAGGCGACGCGGCGTAGCTTCGGGGTGAAAGCATGGCAGCCTGCCGCGCTCACAGGCGCAGCGTGCACGGGGGGAGCTTGGTCTTGACGCCCACGCGCCATAGGCTCCAGTGGCGCAAGGTCTTGGCGCTGGCACTAAGCCGCCGGGAGCGCGTGCGCATCGACCAACGGTCGCTACACCACCTGGCAGCTTGCCTCAACGCGCACCGGTGCCCTGCATGGCGGGTCGCGTTGGGGTGCATCACGCTGGGGCTTGGGGTCGACATCGCACCGAGGAGGAGGAGGGGCGCACCGTGAGCCACATCACCCGTCTGGGACAGCGGGGGAAGCAACGAGTGAGACGGCGCAGGGGCCTCACTGGCAGTGTTGATGAGCTCAGCGATGCGGCCAAGCTGGTCATCGTAGAGGTCGTTGGCGGGACGATAATGCAGGAGTTCGCGTGCCATGAGCAGCGCAGCCTGCGCATTCGCCGGCCCCCGGAGAGCATGAGAGGACGATGTCGTGGCTTGAGTAGGTGGTGGAGTGGGGGTGCAGCCATCACGCCGCACGGAAGGCGGCAACGACGAGTCCTCCCGCTCGTGAGCTGCAGGATTGGTGGCGAAGTTGGCAGCGGGGGAAGCAGAGCGGCGAGGAGCATTGTTGCCCACGGGTGCCATCTGGGCGACACGAGCAGCCCGACGCTCGACAAGAGCACGGCGAGCATCGGCCATGTGAACGACGGAGCGGAAGCGAAGCGGAGGTGGAAGAAGGACTTCGACACACCCCTACCTGGCGTGCTAAATGTCGGATTCAGCGCTCCACTGACCCAAGAAGGTTCGAACTCTAGTGCATGTGTGAAGAACTCAACCTCTCGAGCTCACCAACTTGTCGCCCTACAGACTAGACTAGCGGGATTCGCATGAGCAAGGAAGAATATGAACACACCAGTTTACCCAGGTTCGGGCCACCTTGTGGTGTAATACCCTACTTCTGCTTTGTGGTGGATTGGCCACACGAGGGGCTAAGGATGAACTAGTAGAGTGGATGAATAGCCTCCTGAGGGTGCGAGTGAGTCGACCAGGGTAGCAATGAGCCCCTCCCTTCTATGATGGTGGCTAGCCTATACTTATAGTGACCTCGGTCCTCTTCACCAAAACTTAGGCGGGAAGGTATCCCATAGTCGCCAATTCGAAGGGGGACAAGAAGTACATCTTCTCCTGACGAAAGGTAGTCTTCACCTGCAAAGCTTCTGGCCGTGATGCAGCGATGGGCTCGGCGATGACATCCGTCCTGCCGTGCCCGTGGTCTTGGTCTTGTTGCACCGGAATGGAAACCTTAGCAGATTCCTTGGGAACACGCACCTGTCCTTGCTTCCTTAGCACCAAAGGGGAAACTATGCCTTCTGCGCCCGCTAGCACCCGCCTGGCCTTGGTCATCACGGCTTGCATCATCAGAGCCTCATCAGGCTGGGTACTCGCATAGATATCTCCGCTCCTTGGGAGGTTGACTGGGGAGGCCGCTCCTTCGAGAGGTCTTGATGTCATCCGCCTCGCGAGGGTCTTGTATTGGTGGTCTTGTAGATGGGCCATACCAGGCCGTCGAAGGAGCCACGCCATGGGCCGCAGGCAGGCAAGTCTGGTACCCTGGTTCCCAGAACACCGACAGATACACATCAAACAACTTCACATTCATATTATTCAATCCATCACAAAGAACTTCAAAGAGTGCCCCAAGATTTCTCCCAGAAAAAATAGGACGAAAACATGCATCAACCCCTATGCCTAGATTACCCCAATGTCACCTCGAGAATCCATGAGTTTAGTGCCAAAATATATATCAAGTGAATCAATATAATACCCCATTGTCACCACGGGTATTCATATGCAAGACATACATCAAGTGTTCTCAAATCCAACAAGTATCCGATCTGATAATAGTGAAACCTCAAAGGTAAAAAAACTCGATTCATCACAACAAGATAGAGAGAGGAAAAACACCATGTGATCCAACTATATTAACAAAGCTCGCGGTACATCAAGATCGTGCCAAATCAAGAACACAAGAGAGAGAGAGAGAGATCAAACACATAGCTACTGGTACATACCCTCAACCCCGAGGGTGAACTACTCGCACATCACCATGGGAACGGAGGAGAAGTTGGTGGTGATGGTGATGGAGGGGATGTCCACAGCAGCGTTCGGTGCCACCGGAGGAGAGAGGCAGGGCACCCCTCCTCCTTCTTCTTCCTTGGCCCTCTCGAGGGGGGGAGGGAGCTCTCCCCTAGATTGGATCTCTTTGTTGTCTTCTATTTCAGCGACCCTGTTTCTGGCCGAAAACCGTTTCTTAAATTCCCGAAGATCCGACACTTCAATTGGGCTGAAATTTTGAGGGGATTTTTCTCTGAATATTATCTTTCTTGCGGCCAAAGATAGGCATCAACCTAGCTACGAGGTGCCCACAAGTCACCTGGGCGCGTCCTGCCATTTGGGGCCCTTGAGCACCATCTTGCTTTGTTGTTCCTCCCAAAAACCACATATATTTTAAATACATCTCTGTAAATTTTTATGGCGTTTGGACTTCGTTTGGTATGGTATTTTCGTGAAACAAAAAACATGCAAAAAACAGCAACTCGCACCGGGCACTAGGTCAATATGTTAGTCCATGAAAATCATATAAAAGTGCATCCAAATCATATAAAATTGTTGTAAACATGGCATGAACACTTCATAAATTATCGATACATTGGAGACATATTATAAGGGGTGCTGGTCAACCCAGACATATAGGGCCGATTTGAGGGGACCGGCAGGACCGCGATTTTATGACCGGTCACTCACTCAACCATCTGTCTGGACATATAGGGGGCGTTTAAGGAGCTCGGCTGTAGATCCTCTTACTAGCTTATGCATTTGTAGTACTTAGCACGTTCACATAAATCTTGTTCTTGTGCCTAGTACACACTTGCTTGTTTACATATCAATATGAATCAATACTGCAATTGATGTCAACATGATTTATTCATCGATTAAATCAATCAGAAAATCGCTTGTTTATCTAACAAAATTGAATTTTTTATTGAGAGAGAGAGAGAGAATTTCAGCTTTATTGATTAAACAACGTCATTATACAAAGTTCTGCGGATACAATCCAGAACAGAATGTAAAACACTAGAACTAATAGAGTGCATACATGATTTAGCTAACAAATGAACCTCAACATTTAAGTGCCGATAGACATGTTTGAATATCACCGAGTCAAATCCCATAGAAACGCACTTGATATCAGCAACAAGTGAGCCAACAAGGGAACGATCAGTTACTGATGACTTTAGCCTGGGACCAGAGATAAGAAATCGGAGACAAAGATCACATGAGAGACATGTCCATCTAGCTCCAGCTGAACATCATGCCTCAGGGCCCTGGCTTCAGCCATTTCAGGCTCCAACTTTATAAAGGTCGGCTCACTGCATACCACTACACAACGGCCATCATGGTCTCTGTTGGAAATATGCCCTAGAGGCAATAATAATATTGTATTATTATATTTCCATTTTCATAATTAAGAGTTTATATTTCATGCTATAACTGCTATGATCCTCAAATATGTGATTCAGTGGAAAACTCATATGCACGTGTGGAATGATAAACAGTAAAGAATAGATTCCCGGTTTTGCCTCTATGACTGGCTCAAGTGTTGTTGATTATCATGTTTTCCGGATCTCGGGATATCATTAAGTGTAACGTTAGTCCCGAAACAACATTGGGAGTATGAGGGTAGAAGAACGATCATACTGAATCGACCCAATCTTGTTTGTTATACTTTGAGATAGTATCATCTGAAATCAATTGTTATAACACGGAGTGTTAGCATGTGTTTTAGTTCCTCAGACCATGAGAGTATCGTAGTCACTTCCTATTGTACGGTGGATTTTGGGGTTGCTCAAACGTCATTTGTAACTAGGTGATCATAACGATAACTTACAGGTTCATCGGAAAGTTTGACAAGGGACTATATAGCTCGAGAGTAGGATTTGCTCCTCCAATGATGGAGAGATATTGGCATCCATCATTGTCTGCCCAGACATAGGTGACTACGTCACGGGGATGCCGGAACACTTCAACGAGAAAGAAGAACAAAACCGACAACGAGATAAACGGTATAGTGAGCATGTGTATGACTCAGGAAGATATCGATGCATCCCGGGTTTTGTAAAGTATTGCGAAGCAAAGGGAACATCACATAATAACCAATGGTTCTCTCGATCATGTAATCATAGGGATCGATATGGACATCACGGTTTCATTAGCGGTCATTGAACGAAGGATTTTCGTTCATGTGTATGATTTACCGAACCTACAGGGTCACAAGCTTAAGGTAATCACAATATGCTGAGTGTTAGTAGGACGAGAGTATCAAGGATTTATTTCTGGAATTGTTTCATTAATATTCAAAATAGTTTTGAGAGGAACCGGAAATGTTTCGGGGTCACTGGAAGGGTTTCAGAGTTCATTGGGCAATATCGGGTATTCCCGATAATTAATATATAGGTGGAAAATGTTTTTAGTGATGTTAAATTGTATATAAAAGGCTCTAGTAGTTGTTAGAAGGCTTTTATAAATAATTAAATATCAATGGGCCTTAGAAGGCCAAGAGGTGGAAGGTCCTAAGTGGAGGAGCCCCCCTTTCCATAAGGGAAGCCAAATTGGAGTGGGGTAGGAGTCCGACTCCTTGTCATTTCACTGGCTCCCGAAGGAGGGTCTTTCCCTTCTTGGTGGTTGCCCCTTATATACTTGAGGTATTGGCCCTATTGTCTACACAAGATTTGGAGCCTCCTCTAGTTCCTCTAGTTCTAGTTCTAGTTGATCCTAGTTGATCAATTAGAGCTTCACCCAGATCCTCTAATACTCATAATTAGAAGTCCAGTGTGGTTCTAAATTCTAATCTCGACGACGATTAGCTTTGGACGATGAAGCGCTGCCGGATCGTGAAGACCGTACATTTGCAATCAAGTAGAAAGGTCATGCTTTCGGTCTTTTGTTCGAGGGATAGTTCGAGGGCGGTTCCCGAGATCGACATCAACAGTTTCTGGGACTCCAAGTAAGACTTCACGGACTCTTCTACTTCCGCTACACTCTGGAGTCGGTAACAATCGTTGATACAAACCCTATATGCATCTTCATATTGTTCCTGGGTGTTCATAGTGTGATTTTTTTTCTACTATGTTTCCCAACAGTCTCTTCCCATAATCCCAGTACCCGATTTATTTAGCTCAATGAAAATGGCAACATCAGAATTAAAGACAATAGAACCTACCGGTGGCAGCGACCAAACCATCATCGAGTTGTTGGATACATGCATGTGAACAGACACTGGTTGATATATATGCTGCAGAATCATAGAACGTAAGCTTTGATTTTTATTTTTCAGTGTATGGAGTAGATGAGGAGCATCAGGATTATTTGTAGCAAAATTCCTTGCTTCCCATATGTGCCACAAATTCACTGTTAGAACTGTACAATCATGATCTGAAGAACTACTTAAAAAGTTCAACAACCACAATTTGGTAGGAATAAAATCAGACCACTTGAGCTTAATACCACATGCTTCTTTGATTAGTTTCCAAACCTTTCTTGCATGTGGACAAAACAACAAATCATGCTCTATAGATTCAAACCTCCCATAGAAATAGCATAGCTTGGAAGTTGGTACCTGGCGACGTAAGAGTTGAGCCCGAGTCGATAAGCAATCTTGAGCAACAAGACCACCTGCATCATATTAGGAGCCTTAACTGTCCAGAGAGCTTTCCACTATTTTTCTTTAATGGATCGGTTCGAGATCTAGCGCTAGCCCTTCTTGCATTAGCACACCAAAAACTTACTCATATGAGCCAAATTATATGTTGATCGGACCGAGAACTCACTAAACCTTGTGAAGGGCCACCTGACAAAATCCTCTTGCCGGCGGCTGATGGGGATGTGTTGTATAGCCGAAGTAACATCACCTCTAAAGAAGGCTCCCACCGTTTCCTCATTCCACATTCCACCATCCTCATCTAGCAAACAATGGACCTTATCAGTTACAGGAATGAGCAAGATAGGCTGAAGAATATCCAGAGGTATGGTGGGGATCCAATGATCAGAAATAATATGAACTTGTTTTCCATCACCAATCCCCCAGTGTGCACCACATTTCAGCAGATCACAACCAGCAAGAATGATGCGCCACGTAGACGAGGCCGACTTGGTCGCATTCCAGAAGTCAGAGTGAGGGTAATACCGGCCATAAGAACGCAAGCACACAAAGACTTTGATTCGATGATCAAGCTCCAGACAATGGACCTTAGCAGTTACAGGAATGAGCAAGATAGGCTGAAGAATATCCGAAGGTATGGTGGGGATCCAATGATCAGAAATAATATGAACTTGTTTTCCATCACCAATCCCCCAGTGTGCACCACATTTCAGCAGATCACAACCAGCAAGAATGTTGTGCCACGTAGACGAGGCCGACCTTGGTCGCTAGGCATTCCAGAAGTCAGAGTGAGGGTAATACCGGCCCATAAGAACGCAAGCACACAAAGACTTCGGTTCGGTGATCAAGCTCCAGCCCTATTTGGCAAGCATTGTCAAATTAAAGAGTCTCATATCACGGAACCCCATACCACCTAGTGACTTGGGGCTGAGAGTCAATATCAAGATCTCAAATGAAGCTTCTTTTGCCATCATCTCTTCCCCACCACTCGTCGGCAATAATCTGCTTGAATTTCTCATAGATCCCCTTTGGAAGTTCAAAGCAACTCATGATAAAAGTCAGAATCACCAGTATGGTTGCTTTCAACAAAGTTTCTTTTCCAGCATGAGAGACAGGACGATGAGACCATCCATAAATGCACCACCAACCTTGATCTGACAGGAATTTAAAGGTACTACTAGTAGGAGATTTGACCACCTCCATAGGCGTGCCGAAATAAGTGTGAGTGAAAGCTTCACAAGAAATTCCCAATCTAGACTTCAGTCTCTATTACACATTTTCTAGTCAGTGACGACTAAAGAATACAAAGGATTTATCCTTGTTAATCAACTGAGACGGCCCAGAACAATAGAGATCCAGAGTAGACTCCATAGCATCCACACTACGCATGTGCTTCTTGCAAAGAAGATGCTGTCATCGGCAAAAAGAAGATGTGAGATAGGAGGAACAGAGTGATCGTTTCTAATAACATGTAGCTCACCACAATTCTCCTTGTGAAGTAACAAGCTTGGCAATCCTTCAATGCATAAAAGAAACGGGTAGGGGTTGATGGGATCACACTGATGGATTCTTCTCGAAGGCACCACAGGCTCAGTAAGCTCTCTGTTGACCCTGATAGCATAACGGACATTTGTGACACATCTCATCACTGAATTGATCCATGCAGGGGCAAAACCAAGCTCGGAGAGACAACCATGAAGATAACTCCATTCAACACGATTGTAAGCTTTCATCTTGTCAATCTTCATGGCAAAGAAGGGCTGCTTAGCACGTTGTTTTCTAATTTTGAGCAAAGGTTCATAAGCAATAAAAAAATATTGTCAATAATTAATCTGCTAGGGACAAACACACTGTGAAACTCAGAAATGACAACCGGTAAGAACACCTTCAAACGGTTAGATTGGATGCAATTTTATACAACACATTGCATAGACTGATAGAGCAGAAGTTCTTGAGTTGCTTGGTTCTTGCGATTTTGGGAACCCTAACAATCATCGAGTCACATAAACCATTCAGAATGAGAGTGGTGTCGGGTGGTAGGTGCGACATATGCCAACGGGTGGCTTATCATTGTGGGAGCCAGTAAGACATCGCCGGTGCGTGGAAACGGAATAAGGCGAAGACATGCATGCCGGCGGATCTTACCCAGGTTGGGGGCTCTCCGTGGAGATAATACCCCTACTCCTGCTTTGTGGGGTCTCCGCATGATCACTAGATCGATAAGAAGCTACAAGTGGCTCCTTGAGCTGTTCGGTGGGAGGAGGAAGAAGGGCAAGGTTAGCTCTCTTCTCTCCCTATAGTAGTGTCTAAAACTCTCTGAGATCCACCCTTTGCATGGGTGTCCCGGGGGGCTTATATAGGCCTACCCCTCGGGGGTACAATGGTAATCCGGCTGGGCGTGGGTCCAGGCCGTCAGTGTCTACAACCGCCGGCTTCTCCGCCGGCTCCTGGGGCCCGTCGTCTGGTGGGTCCCGCCGGCTGCCGGCCCATTGGTCGACAGGCCGGCCCCACCACTTGGGGGGTCTTGTCATGGGCTGGTTACTGTTGCCTCGCCTCTGGAGGGCTTTGTCGAGGTAAGCATGGCTACAGTGCTGCCGCCTGGCAGGCGCTCACTGTAGCCTTACCTCGTCTTGTCTGCTTAATGGTGCGCACGCCCCGAGGAGGGGAGCAAGCCGGCTATAGGAAGCCGGCCTGGCCTTAGGCCGGCTGGGGGAGGCCAGGCCGCCTTCGGATGTCTCTCTGACCGAAGGGGCCCGCCGCCTTTGGGCCGTACTAGTGGCTCGTCGTGGATGGCATCATGATTCGTGTGGCAACAGTGCCTCGCCGGACAAGAGATGTCTGCCCTGTACGGCGTACTGTAGCCACACATGCTCCGGGATTCGGGGGTGGTAGGGTCCACTGTAGCCACGCTCCGTCTCGTCACCGTTATGGGGGGTTGACTTTAGGGTGCAACCCATGGCCGCCTGCCATGGGCCGGCTTTCTTGGAGTCGGTCCTTCATGGGCTGGCTTTCTTGGAGGCGGTCCTGTTGTAGCGTCCCCAAAGATTGTTTATGGTCGGGCCGCCTTCCGCCAGCCGGCCTATGTGATAGCCGGCTGGAAGAAGGCGGCCCCACGTCTTGGGCGCTTCAAGGCTCGGTCGGCCCATTGTTTTTATTTTGAGGGCCAAAGGGAGCTGGTTAGGCTACCCGTGGTCATTTACTCCGACAGTAGTCCCCGAAGCTAGTTGGGCTTCGCGGCTGAAGGGGGAAACGAGAAGCTCGGCCAGCTTCCAATCCCGAAGAGCCGGTAGCTAGGAGCCGGCCTCCCTTCCGCATGCCTTCTCGGTGAAGCCTCCTAAAATTCTAAAGGCAGGAAATAGCTGACGCGCCAGCCAAGCGGCGGGCTGACCGCCCGCCATCCGCGCTCCATGTGGCTCCCTTCGGCTGGAAGGGCCTGCCAGCCCACGCGCGTGACGGGACGCCGCCGCAAGCCACGGTCCACCACTTCCGCGCCTCGGCCCGTGCGCGGATCTTTTGTGGCCCGAATCGTCCGCATGTCTTCCGGCGGCGGTTCCCACTCACCATCAAGGCGCGATAATCGTGGGTCGTGGGGGAGTGGGCGCAGTTAATCCCCCCCCCCCCCGTGCCTCGCCTCCTCGGCTTCGCCGTGCGAGGCTATAAGTAGGGGCAAGGAGGGGGAGCGACAGTCGCTCGCACGCTCGCCCTCGCCCTGCCCCCTCCTTCTTCTTCCTCATTGCAGTAGCTTTTCGCCATGCTACCGCTCCACCATTCTTTCTTCTTCCCAGCGCGCCGCAGGCTCGCTGCCTCCGTGCCAAACGCTTTCCGCCGTGCTCCCACTCCGCCATTCTTTCTTCTTCCCAGCGCGCCGCAGGCTCGCTTCCTCCGCGCCGAACGCTTTCCGCCGCCGCGCTCACCACCATGGCTCCAAGTCGAGCTCTTGGGACGGCTCCACCGTCCATGATGACCACATTGATTTCCTCCACAAGACGCGGCGGCTGCCGAGCGAACATCTCGTGCGAGTCCGCCTTGCGCTAGCAAGGGAGGTTTCACCGGCGCCGGAGGAAGGCGAGCGAGTGATCTTCTACTCGCACTGCCTGCGCGGCGTCGGCCTCCCCGCGAGCGGCTTCTTCCGGGGCATTTCTTGACTTCTACCAACTTCAGCCGCACCACCTCACCCCCAACACGGTGGTGCTGCTGTCGGCCTTCGTCTCGCTGTGCGAAGGTTTCCTCGGTGTCCTCCCCACCATTGAGCTCTGGGGGGAGTTTTTCCAATCCAAGCTTGGCACGGTCGTCGCGGGCGTGCCGGCTCCGTGCGGCGCCTTCATCGCCATACGGAGGTCCACCGCCGACAACCCATTCCCTCCTGTTGCGCTGATCCAGTCGGTGAAGCTCTGGCAACGTTCTTACTTTTACATCAAGAATGTTGCCCCGAACGGTGATTATGTCAACTTTCTGGCTTACGTAGCCGGCCCGCCGGCTGCGAGGCCGGCTTCATGGTCCTATCGGGCGAGGTCGCTAACGCCGGCTGGAGCTGGTGCCGTCGCCCGGCTTCGGGTACTGATCCAGTCGGAGCACCTGACCGGGCCTGACATGATCGCCACCTTCGTCGAGCGCCGGGTACTTCCGCTTCAGGGCCGCCCTCATCTGATCTGTCAGATGAGCGGCCGCTTCGACCCAAGCCGGCTCAGCACCAGGGAGATGCCTCATGACGAGGTGTCATGCATGGTGAACTACATCGCCAACTGCAAGCTCACCAAGGACTGGCAGTATGGCAAGGCGCCATACTCTCGCGCCAATCCACCACCCTTGGTAAACTTTCTTTCTTCCTTCGTTGCTCAATTTTCTTTTCTGGCCGACTCTTGACCAGTCGGCTTGTCTTTGATCAGAATCCTCTCCTTCATCCTTCAGCCGGGACCGCGGGGCCGGAGTGCGAGTTTGCCCCCGACTGCGAGGCAGCCGACTTTGAGGACGCCGACTTGGGGGCGGCCGCCCTGGAGGACGATGCCGCGGGGGGCGGCGGCGAGACAGGCGGCTCCGGCTTCACTGCCGGCTTTGACGACTGGCCCAACGATGACGAGGCCGATCCCATTCCGCGCAGCCAGTCGGCGACCGACCCCCAAGGCCCGGCCCATCCAGCGGGCCGACCGCACGAGGCGGCGCACAGAAGCGTCGGGCGGCGCCAACTCTCATCGGCGGTCGACCGAAGAAGCCCAAGGGATCTGCAGCGGCGATCAAGCGGGACGAGGCGGCCGCGAAGGCGGCCCGCCTCCGGAAAGTGGTGAAGCAGCCGCAGGCGGTCTCGGCATAAGTTCTGGTCCTTATGCGCTTTTCTTTCTTTCTTTAGTTGATGTTCTTCTAAGTCCTTTCTCTGTTTTGTCAACCAGGGCCCCGCTCTCTCTTGAGCGGACTACCACCGCCTCCATAGTCGGCGGAGCGGAACGATCTGGGGGCTCCCGTCGCATAGACCCCCGCGCCGAGCTTCAGGCAGCGACGGAGCAGAACGCGCAGGAGGCGCGGGAGGAGCGGGAGGCGGAGGAGCGAAGTGCAGCCGCCGCCAAGTCAGCCCAGGAGACGACGGCAGAGTCGGCCGAGGCGCACTCCAACGCGGCAGCCAGGGCCCGAGCGGAGGCCGAGGCTGCAGAGAGGACGGCGAAGGCCCTGTGTGACCGGCCTCCGCAACTTGTCATCCCCCTCCGCTCCGTGCTCCCGCACATCCCGGTGCCCCCGCCGGAGGAAATCGGCCGCGACCCGTCGGTGATGGAGAGGGAGGGGAGCGACGTAGTCATCCTGGAGGGAGAAGTGGTGCCGCCTCCGTCGGTCGGAACTGGCCAAAGCGGCCAGCCCAAGGTGCTGCCTGAGCAGCCGGCGGGAGGAGAGCCGACTGCAACAGCGGATCTTGTGGTTCTGTCGCCGGCTCGCCGACGAGCGGGGAGGGCGGCTTCAGAGCCGGATCCGCAGAGGGCGGCCGGCTCCAGCTCGTTGTCGCATGATCTGGAGTCGGCCACGGCTAGCTCGCCGGGGTGGACGCCGGGCGGTGGGACGGCCGCGCTGAACTTGGCGGCGCAAGATGTTCGTAGCCGGCTTCAGGCTCAGGCCACCGCGCTACAGTAGTGTACCCAAGAGTTTCTTGCGACTCGGGCGGTCATTCAGGTGAGTTCTTTGCTCTTGATTTTTTCTGTGGGGGCGCGTCAGCGCACCCACTGGGTGTAGTCCCCGAGTTTCGAGTCGGCTGCTGAGCAGGCAGCTTGGAACTTCTTCGAAGACTTTGCTTTACTGATTTGCTCTTGCTTGCTTCTTCGTCCTATTTGCAGGATTATCACAACCTCACCGCCGCTACCTTTAACTCCTAGATCTCAGAGGCAAATCAAAGGGCCGTCGAACTGACGGAGAGCCGGCATGAGTGTCTTTGTCTTTTTATCTCATGTGGGGGCGCGACAGCGCACCCACTGGGTGTAGTCCCCGAGATTCGGGCCGACTGCTGAGCAGTCGGGTCGGATCTTTCTTGCCGACTTCTTTCTTAACTTCTTCTTTCCATACTGGCAGGAGCCAACGCCGACTTGAGGCAGCAGCTGGGCGTGGCCCAGACTGTCCTTCGTACCAAGGAGGGCGAGCTCAGTGCCTTGGCTCAGGAGCGTGACCGCCTGGCCAAGAAACTGGCCATCCAAGAGGAAAGCCACAAGGCGGCCCTGAAGGCGGCGCAGGACAGTGAGGCCGCCCTCAAAGCCGAATACGAGACCGAGGCGGCGAGCTAGGCCGAGGCAAGGCAAGCTCTGAGCAAAGGCTATGGCCGATTCGAGGATTTGGTTGACGGTAGGCCGCCTTCTTCTTCACTCTTTGCTTTTCCTTGTAAGCCAGTTTTATCTCTTGACTTGCTCTGTTTCTTTCTTCTTTGTGAAGAGTACTTTCCTGGCTATTCCGTCGCCGCCAACCAAGCCATAGAAGCCCACTGTGAAGCCCGGCGTCAGGCTGGGGTTGAGATCGCGCCAGATGCCAACCGGTCGCTTGAGGAGCAGCTTCTGGCGATCCAGGCCCGCCTTCAGCCGGCCTACCGCATGCTCCGCCGGCTTCAGCGTGTCGGAGCACAGGTGCTGGCCGCCCTCTGGCCTGGCAAAGTAATTCCTCGCACCCCCAACCATACTGCCGACTGGCTGGAGGTAGCCGTCGGCCGCCTCGAGGCCTGGAAGGCTTCAGCAGCTTGATCCGGCGCTCGCCGGGCGCTAGAGTTCGTCCGGGCTTGGTACCCTGGGCTGAAGTTGGACCAACTGTGCACCTGGCGGCAGGAGGCTGACGAGGAGCTGGAGGCGGTGCGGCCGGCTATCATCCAGCGTGCCTCGGCGATCGCCGACTTCACCGACACCAGTGCCTTTGCTCCTCAGGTGAATGAGGACGGCGTCGCGCAGCCGGAGGAATGGTTCGGGCTGAACCCGGCCGACGGTGAAGACTCGGCGGAGGAGATTGACTCCAGCGATGAGGGCGAAGAGGAGAAGGAGGAAGACAGCAAAGACGATGTTCCAGATGCTGGAGCAGCCAGCCAGCCTCAGCCTGACCGTGCCTCCAGCAACGAGGCATGCGCGAATGCTCCGCCTGCCACTGGTGACGACCAGGCCGAGACTCGCTAGCCGGCCACTCCTCCAGCCGACAGCCGTCTCAACCAATCTTCCTGACGCTCCGGGCGCTCCCTTGGCTTGATTCACTGTTTTTATTTTCCTGCTTGACACTCTTCGAACAAATTTGTTATCTTTGTGCAATTCCACCCACTGGGGGTGTATTTAAACTTCGTTGAATGCCGGCCTCTCGAAGGCCTTTTGTGTAAATATTATTATGCATGAGCTTGGCTTCCATTCCTACTTGCTTTTTATCTCTCGGCTTTTTTCCTTTGCCGCCTTCCCTTGGTTGTCGGGTAAGGAGTTCAGCCGTCTGGGAAGGCAAGTACTCAAGCTTTCTTAGATTGTAGCAGAGTAGGAAAGGAAGCCGGCCAGCCGACTACTTCGACAGCCGGTTGGCGAGGGGGGAGCCGGCTTGTGTTATGTAAGTTCGTTAGTCGTTAGCCGTTTTTCATGTGGGCATCCTTTCCGCCTTCAACTCTCGCTAGTCGGGCAGCCGATTCTTTGAGCTGTGACTTTCGCAAGAGAGGGCTTGGGTGTCGGCACATTACTTGTCTGACTGCAGGTAGAACTTGGACATAACTCAAGGCGGCAAGTCCCCGGGCCGACTAATCGAACCCGGTGCCGGACGGAAAAAATAAATGTAGTGGGGTAACCATGGGTATGATACCCGGCATACATAGATAAAATAGGGTAGTCCCCGAGAACTCCTCGGGGGGCCCGTTGTCTGATACTTAATACAAAAGGTAGCATGATACATACTGCATTTCAACTGTAAAATCTTCGAAGAAGATTGGCGTTCCATGGGCGCTCCGACTCCTTGCCGGAGTCGTCTCTCTTGCGTGCCTTCGGCTTCTGCGCGTCGATTAAGTAATAGGAGTCGTTTCCCAGAGCCTGGCTGACGACGAAGGGGCCTTCCCAAGGGGCTCAGAGCTTGTGCTGGTCGGCTGTTCGCTGTATCAGCTAGAGCACAAGGTCTCCCTCTTGGAAGGATCTTGGCTTCACCCTCCGACTATGGTAACGATGCAGACCTTGCTGGTAGATGGCGGACCGGCTGAGGGCTAACAGCTAGTTTTCTTCCAGCAAGTCGACGCCGTCTTCTCTTGCTTCTTTAGCGTCCGCCTCCGTGTACATGGTGACACGAGGTGAGTCGAACTCGATGTCAGTTGGGATGACAGCCTCGGCACCATATACAAGGAAGAAAGGGGTGAAGCCGGTTGACTTGTTTGGGGTAGTGCGCAGACTCCAGAGGATGGCCGGTAGCTCGTCGAGCCAGCAGTCGGCCGAACGCTCCAGTGGCACGACCAGTCGGGGCTTGATGCCAGAGAGGATGAGGCTGTTTGCTCGCTCGACTTGGCCGTTTGACTGCGGGTGGGCAACGGACGCTAAGTCCAGTCGGATGCCCTGTGTCGCGCAGAAACGTGCCAGTGCTACCTTGGCAAAATTTGTGCCGTTGTTGGTGATGATGATGTGTGGTACGCCATACCGGGTTGTAATGTCTGCAATGAATGTTATGGCAGTTGGCCCATTCAGTTTCTTGATCGGCTTTGCTTCAATCCACTTGGTAAATTTGTCCAGGGCGACAAGCAGATGTGTCATGCCTCCGCGGGCCTATCGGATTTCGGGTTCCGGCTGACCCTTGAGGTTCGAACACTGGGGTGCGCGCGGAGATTACGCCCTCTGTCTACCTGCTCCTCGCCGAATCGCTAGGATGTAAACTATGAAAAGATCAACACAAGAGACACAGGGTTTATACTGGTTCAGGCCACCATTGTGGTGTAATACCCTACTCCAGTGTGTGGTGTGTGGATTGCCTCTTGGGATGATGATGAACAATACAAGGAAGAACAGCCTCCCGAGGGTCTGTTCTTGGCTAGTGCGATGAACTGCTAGGAGGAGCTCAGTCGCCCTATCTCTCTCTTTCTATCCTAGATGTATGCCAGATACCAGATGCCTCTACCCTGGGGTGGCTAGTCCTATTTATAGGAAAAGGCCCTGCGCCTCTTCCCAAATATTGAGCGGGAAGGGCGCCAACAATTGGCCATTTTGAAGGGGAACAGCGGGTACACTTATCCTGACTAAAGTTGGTCCTCGCCTGTCAAAGGCTCTGGTGGTGACGCCGGCTTGGGCTCCACGGTGACCTCCATCCTGCCGTTGGACTGGTCTTGGTCTTATTGCACCGAAATGGATGCCTTTGCTTGATGCTCTCGCCTGCGCTTGCTCCCCTTGCACCAAAGAGGAAAGGAGGACACTGCGCGGGCTGGCGCCCGGCTGGTGCCCTTGGTTGTCATGGCTTGCGTCATGGGCACCTCGCGAGGTACCCCGCCTTGAACTCTCCACCTCCTCGCGAGCCAGCCTGATGAGGCCGTGCCTGAGGAAGCTCCTTGTCATCCGCCCCGCGAGGCTTGGCCCCTCGCGAGGGTCTTGAGCTTGTGTTGATGAAGACGGGCTGTGCTGGGCCCCCTTTGAGCCACGCCGCGGGCCGCAGGCAGGCAAGTCTGGGGACCCCCGTTCCCAGAACACCGACAGTAGCCCCCGGGCCCACGGCGCGCCCGGACTTGGCCGAGCAGAGAGGCGAAAGGGCAAGTGCGAAGCATCGCGGGCCCTAACAGCATGCGGTCTTGGGCGCCGCGTGGCGGTTGATTGGACGTGGGCGGCACCGTTCCCCCACACTTCCTTATTTTATGCAATACTAGGCGGACTTGTAGCCGCACACTGCCGCTTCTCTTTTCGTTGCTTGAGCGCTCTATGTTCTTTCTCCTCTCGAGCTCCAGTTTCCGCATCTAATCCAATCTCGAACCTCCCCCCCCCCTTTTCTGCCGTCATGGCTCCGCCGAGGAAGGGAAGAGGGAAGAAGCCCATGCTGCCGCCTCGCTCATCATCGGCGGCGGCCCCCGCCGTCGACCGGCCAATCATAATCAATAAGGAGGGCATGGGCAAGGTCAGCTCGGCCCTGGCCACCATCTTCAACGAATGCGGGAGGACGACGGCCTGGCCTGCGTCCCGCTTCTCCATTGACAGGATTGCCACTGAGGTCCAATACTTTGCCGACGCCCTGTGGGCGGGATTGGTTCCCCCTTTTCCTGATTTCTTCAACGCCGTGCTCTCCCACTATCAGATCCACATGATGCATCTGGGTCCTGACTCCATTACTCTTCTTGCGGTCTTCGCCGTCGTTTGCGAGGCCATGGTAGGCATCCTCCCTTCGGTTGCCTTGTTGCGCCACTTCTTCTCTCTGCGCCTTGTCGACCCCACCTAATGTTCGGGGTGCGTGAGCTTCGCCGCTGTGCCTGAGACGGCGGCTTCAGGAATTGACTTCAGTCTTCCTCCGCCCGTGCCTGGGTTTCACGAGCGGTGGCTGTATGTGGATGTAGGGGTGCCTAGCCCCCTGCTGACGGAGCCATCTTCGCCTGCTGTCCCCAACCCGGGCTGGGGCCAGGAGACGCTCGCGAGCCCCCAGCTTGCCTTTGTCTGGCGTCGCTTCAAGTTTTTGAGGTCGCTTGGCGTGACGGCACCCAAGGTGGTGAAGGAGTTCCTGCTACGCCGCGTTGCCCCTCTCCAACGCCATTCTCATCGGATGTGGGCCTTCAGCGGCCGTGGGGATCGCATGCGGCTCCAGGAAGAGGACCTGACGCCCGAAGCGCTGAGGAAGGTGCTCTTGGTCTTGACTGGGGATCCCAACCCCGGCAGCATCCAGCAAGGGGAGCCTTGTTGTACTTCTGCTCGAACTGGAGAGACTTCGTGAATCAGATGCCCGTCTTTGACGAATGGGGACCGCGCCCCGCTGGCCTCCAGGGGCCTCGCGAGAATCCTGTGGTGGTGGCCGCCCTTTCAGCCGGCCGAGGCGACTCTTCCTCAAGTGGCGGGGCAGGGAGGCATGAGCCTCCGGAGGCCGAGGGTGCCCCCGCCGAGGAGACAGCACCGGGCGGTGCTCATGAGGGAGCAACCCATGAGGCCCGTGCTGCAGGGCTGAGGGTGGTGAGCAGCCGCCTGCTGTGCCCGAGGCTGAGGCTCCCGAGGCCCCAGCTGCTCTTCTTGGTGAGGCGACCGGCGGCGCGCCTCAGGCAGACGCCCCTGACGCGGGTCGTCTTGACGTTTCCTCCTCGTCACAGGCTGACCCCTGCGCTCAACTCTTGGGCCGCTTCCGCGTGGACTTTGAGGCCCTCCGAAAGAGAAGGGAGGCCCTGGGCGACGACTACCCTTGTCGCCTGCTGAAGCGTAGAAAGTACTTCGCCATCGATGAGTAAGCCTTCTCCCTTCCCAGCTCCAGATTCTTCTGTTGCCCTTCCTGATCCGTGCTCCGCAGGGCCCTTCCTTCCGAGCTCATGGAGATGGCTGAGGAGCCATCCCTCTCGCCTCTGCCCTCTCCGCCGTTTCGATCGTTCCAAGCAGCTGGGCCCTTGTGGTGAGGCCAGTTGGAGAGACGAACCATCCCGAGGCGCAACGCGGCCCCGCGCGCCTCGCGACCTTCCTTCACGAGCCTTCTCGTGGCATAGCCAGCCTGCGGTGGGCTTCTCGTCTGGTCGTGGACCGTGATTGGCTGGGATACTCCCAGCGCTCTTCACTTGGGGCTGGATTGGCTCCAGGCCGGGCTTCTGGCGAGGCGTGCCCGGTCGCCTCAAGGGTGCCAGCCCCCAGCCCCCTGCCTGGAGGGGGAGCGTTGATCCATACCCCCTGGCACTTGCTTGGGGCAGATGATGGCGTGGAAGACGTACTCAAGCGCGCCCGGGAGCGTCGCGCTCTTCGCCAAGGGTTTCTTCGGAGGGCGACTGATGCGGTGAGCCTGCTTGGTGAAGAGCTTGCTGATGAAGACGCGCGCCTTGAGGCCGAGGGCCTGCGCCTAGTTGCAGAGAGGCGCGAGCTGGAGGCGGCTGTCACCCTCGCGCGCCGTCAGCGCGATCTCGACGATGAGGAGGCCAAGGCGTCGCTGGCGGCCTCTCGGGAGGTGCGTTCTCGGGCCATCGAAGAAGCCCGGGAAGCTGACCTGCAGCGAGAGGCCACGGAGGAGCGGTCACGGGAACTCCTGGCCCAGTGCCACTCGCTAGAGGAGCAGGTGGAGCTGCACGAGGCGGCCCTCGCGTCGATGAAGGTGGTCTCCGGCGACCCGGCGGAGCTCCAGAAGCGTGAGGAGGCGCTGATGCTGGAAGCCGCCGAGCATGCACGCGAGTACGAGCGCCTGGAGACGAGGGAGTGCTCGGTGACATGGGCGGAGGACGATGTCGCCGCGCGGGAGACCCGCGTCACGGAGGAGGTCGGACGTCGGGTGGCGACGGTGCGCTCGAACCTCGAGCGCGAGTTCGAGGAGAGGCTGGAGTTGATCCGGACCGAGGCTGAAGGTAGGACCACTGCCCTGAGGATCAAGCTGGAGGAAGCGACGCGGCAGGCTGATGCTTTGCGGGCCGCACTTGAGGTGGCGCAGGGGGAGTCAACTACTTCCCGTGCCGAGGTGCTTCTTCTTCGCCATTGGGTGGACGAGGTTGAGGCCGTTGCGCGCGAGAATGCGGACAAGATACGTCAGCGGCGGCTCCTGGAACATGAGCACACC
The DNA here is from genome assembly GCF_018294505.1 of Triticum aestivum. NCBI lineage: Eukaryota > Viridiplantae > Streptophyta > Magnoliopsida > Poales > Poaceae > Triticum > Triticum aestivum. Next base: position 350,925,507 of record NC_057807.1, on the reverse strand, counting down.
CCCATGCTCACCACGCTTCGGGAGAGAGCCAACACGGCCTTGGGCAACATCTGCGAGGCGGCCGTTGGCGAGCCGCACGCAATCAGCTACGCCGGCAACCTTCAGTTCTTCACCGACATAGTGACGCAACTGGAGGCGCAGTCGGTCAGGGCCAACAGGTTGGTGGAGGAGAGGAGCCGCGCCCTGCTTGGGCGCGCCTTTTCCCGTGTCTTCAGCCATCTCCAGAACATGGATCCTCACTTCGACTTTGACGCCGCCATCGCCCTAGTTCCCCAGGCCATTCGGGGTGACCTGGCGGACTGGGTGGAAGACAACGTGGACGCTCTTGTCAGGGCCTTCGCTTTAGATGATGATGACGCGATCGTGGCCGCCGACGAAGGCGACGTGGTGAACGGTCCTGACGCCGCCGACGACAACGCAGAGGGCGATGGAGAGGCCAGCGACGCCAGCGACAGTTCGGGTGGTGCTCCTGAGGATGCATTGGGGGATTTATCCGACTGACTGTGCATTGCTCCTGCTTCCTTACCCTGCATGAATAGAACTCAGGCTTTCGACCTGACAGTTGTAAGAGCATTTTGGGAGGGGGTGCCCCTCATGTAAAGCTTATGTTCAGCGTACTAGTGGATGCTACATCACCCATATGCCCGCGCCAAGTGGTTGGCTATGTGACGAGCCGGTTGGCTAGTTTACCTTTGTCCCGTGCGGGTCCTGAGACAATTTTTGGGAGGCTGTGGTGTCTCGAATGCCTCCTGACCGAATTCGTAGGATCTGCAGTGAAAAAACCTCCTGAGAGGATATGACGACGGCAGTCTGGGCTGCACGCAAGCTAGGCCTGACCCGGCTCGTGAGGGGCTCATGAGGGGAGGCAGCTGAGGCGAGGTCGTAACCAGAACGCGAGAGATTGCTCGAACGAGACTAAGCACCCCTTCCCCGAACACACGCAAATCTCAAATTCGAATCCAACTTAAATCCAGAGGGGGAAAGCAACAAGCAAGGGAAAAGCAATGAAAGCAGAAAAAAGGCCGCGTCCAGCACCTAGTCTAGTCTTGGACGTCTTCTCACCAACGCGGAGTTAAGTGCTGCCACTGGGCGTGGGAGGGAGCCCCAGGGCCTGAGGCCGGCACCCCTGAAACTCCGGGGTGTGTACAGCCCCACTCATTATTACGTGAGAGTGTCACGGGTCGGCGAGCTTCACAGGCACTGGGCCTTCTTCACAGGTACCGGCCTTGCTTCATATTGCCAGACGAGGGCCCCGCCCTTGCGCCACACTCTAGTGCCATCAACGATGACCAGAAACCAGGACGCCGCCGATGGGGTAGAGTGGTCGCCAGCGGTTCCCCCGACGACCACGGGTCCTCCGCCAGGGGCAGGCCCTGAGGCACCTCCACAGCGGAGGGCCTACCTCCTGGGAATGCCTTGCTCCGAACGCCGCGGTGGTGATGTCGGATCCTGGCCCCTCCCCTGCAGCCCCCGATGCCCTCCTCCTGAGGGGTAGGAGACTGCGGGAGCGGGACAGCTGCTCGTTGTGGCGACCTGCACCTCCTGCGACCCATGATTAGTGTATGCCTGCTCCTGAGGAATTAGTGGTACCCGATAATCGTCGCTTCCAGCGTGGCCGGTGGGGCCGTCCCAGGACTACTGGAAGAGCTCAGCTTCTGGCGCCTCGTCCCCCTAGCTTGGGCTGAGGAGCAAGCCTTGTTCGCCCTCGCGCGAGTGCCCTTGATCCATCATGTGAGGCACATACTCTTCTAGGGACGTCATCCCGAAGGTCACGCCATAGTGCTCCGCGTGCCATGCAGCTCTGCTTGATGTGCCAACCTGGGGGTGGTAGCACGGCGGCCCACTGGGGCCGTCGGTTGCGACGAGTCCTTCTTCGCTGGCGGGGAGCAGAGTCAGTGCCGTCGTTGGCCCGGTGCTGATGGCTTCATTGGTGTCGGGGTAGCCTTGGAGCCCGCGTGCGCGCGTGGGGCCCCCGCGCGTGCTGCCCTAGACCTGAGGCGGGAGCTGAGTGCAGAAGGGGTGAGCCCCCGAGGCGGCGAAGCCCAGGAGCTCTGCCACCCGCTCTAGCAGCACGTCGCGGCCGCCTTCCATCAGCATGCACTGCAGCAGCTCTTGGGCCACCGTGAGCGCGGCCCTTGAGTTCGCCTCCTCCCGGCGGGTGTACGGCGTCGTGGCCGCGGCGTGGTTGGAGGCCCTTGTTGCCGACCGCGCCTGTCGCGGTGTGAGGGCCGCCAGGGCCTGTCCGCGTCGCCCGCGGCCCGCAGCGCCCTACGGACCGTGAGCTGCCTGGGGCATGGGGTCGCCCGGGGCGAGCGGCTCTGCATGGGCGGGCCAAGCCGCCCAGGGATCAGGGTTGCCCGCCTGGTCGCCGGACATGGTGATGACGATGCGACGGGACGCAAAGTGGCAGAAGGTGGATCCCGGTGCACCCCTACCTGGCGCGCCAAATGTCGGATTTTGGGTTCCAGCTGACCCTTGAGGTTCGAACACTGAGGTGCGCGCGGAGATTACGCCCTCTGTCTACCTGCTCCTCGCCGAATCGCTAGGATCTAAACTACGAAAAGATCAACACAAGAGACACAGGGTTTATACTGGTTCAGGCCACCATTGTGGTGTAATACCCTACTCCAGTGTGTGGTGTGTGGATTGCCTCTTGGGCTGATGATGAACAATACAAGGAAGAACAGCCTCGCGAGGGTCTGTTCTTGGCTAGTGCGATGAACTGCTAGGAGGAGCTCAGTCGCCCTATCTCTCTCTTTCTATCCTAGATGTATGCCAGATACCAGATGCCTCTACCCTGGGGGTGGCTAGTCCTATTTATAGGCAAAGGCCCTGGGCCTCTTCCCAAATATTGAGCGGGAAGGGCGCCAACAATTGGCCATTTTGAAGGGGAACAACGGGTACACTTATCCTAACTAAAATTGGTCCTCGCCTGTCAAAGGCTCTGGTGGTGACTCCGGCTTGGGCTCCACGGTGACCTCCATCCTGCTGTTGGACTGGTCTTGGTCTTGTTGCACCGAAATGGATGCCTTTGCTTGATGCTCTCGCCTGCTCTTGCTCCCCTTGTACCACAGAGGAAAGGAGGACACTGCGCGGGCTGGCGCCCTTGGTCGTCATGGCTTGCGTCATGGGCACCTCGCAAGGTACCCCGCCTTGAACTCTCCGCCTCCTCGCGAGCCAGCCTGATGAGGCCGTGCCTGAGGAAGCTCCTTGTCGTCCGCCCCGCGAGGCTTGGCCCCTCGCGAGGGTCTTGAGCTTGTGTTGATGAAGAAGGGCTGCGCTGGGCCCCCCTTTGAGCCACTCCGCAGGCCGCAGGCAGGCAAGTCTGGGGACCCCCGTTCCCAGAACGCCGACAGGGCCATCTTGAATGGGCCGACCATGTCCAGCCCCCAGACGGCAAAGGGCCAAGTGATGGGGATGGTCTTGAGTGCAGAAGCTGGCAGGTGTTGCTTGGAGCCGAAGACTTGGCACCCTTTGCAATGTTTGACTAGTTCCTTGGCATCCTCCAAAGCAGTCGGCCAGAAGAATCCATGGCGGAAGGCCTTGGCGACGAGCACCCTGGAGGCATCATGGTGGCCGCATTCGCCTTGGTGGATGTCTTCGAGGATTGCTATGCCTTTCTCTGGCTCGACGCAGCGCTGGAAGACTCCGGTAGCACTACGCCTGACTAGCTCCTGGTTCATTATTGTGTAGGCTCCGGCTCGGTGTTGGACTTGTCTTGCCGAGATCTCGTCAGTCGGTAGCTCTCCATTTACCAGAAAACGGAGGATGGGCTGAGCCCATGATGGGGCTGTGACTTCTTCGATTGCCAAAATGGCTACTGCAACCAGGGTGGGCGGGCTGGGTTGTGAAGAGTTGGAGTCGGCCTCCGCCTGCTGTGCTGCTGTAGTCCCCGGGCTGGGTTTGGCTATGGCAGTCCCCGAGCCGGCTGCCGAAGTCCCCGGGCCGCCTGCCTGGTCCCCGAAGTCGGATCCGACTGCGTCGGGGTCAGGCGGCACGAAGATGGAACTGGATTCCGGAGATGGCTTGAGAGATGGCTTGAGGAGGCATTGGAGGGCGACGCCGGTTGGTATAGCTTGTCGGGTGGAGCCTATTCGTGTCAGGGCATCTTCTTGCTCATTGTCAGCCCGTGGCACGTGAAGTAACTCACACCCCTCGAAATATTCGCTAAGCTGCTGGACGAGGAAACAGTAGCTTGCCATGTTTGCGTCCTTGGCATCCCAGTCGCCGGATGATTGTTGAACCACTAAGTCCGAGTCACCATAACACAGGATCCGGCGGATGCCGACTTCCTTGGCTAGCCGGAGCCCGTGTATGACCGCCTCGTACTCGGCCACATTGTTAGAGGCGGCGAAGTGGATTTGCAGTGTGTATCTGAGTTTGTCGCCCTTGGGAGAGGTGAGGACGATGTCGGCTCCCAAGCCGGTGTGCATCTTGGATCCGTCAAAATGCATCAGCCAATGAGTGGAGTCGGGGGCCGGTGGCAAGTACTGGGTCTCGGCCCAGTCGACGAGGAAGTCGGCCAATGCTTGGGACTTGATGGCAGTGCGGGTGAGGGAGTCCTGGATTAGGGGGTGTCCGGATAGCCGAACTATCACCGTTGGCCGGACTCCTAGATTATGAAGATACAAGATTGAAGACTTCGTCCCGTGTCCGGATGGGGCTTTCCTTGGCGTGGAAGACAAGCTTGGTGATACGGATATGTAGATCTCCTACCATTGTGACCGACTCTATGTAACCCTAACCCTCTCCGGTGTCTATATAAACCGGAGGGTTTTAGTCCATAAGACGAAAGACAATCATACCATAGGCTAGCTTCTAGGGTTTAGCCTCCTTGATCTCGTGGTAGATCTACTCTTGTCCTACCCATATCATCAATATTAATCAAGCAGGAGTATGGTTTTACCTCCATCGAGAGGTTCCGAACCTGGGTAAAAACATCGTGTCCCTTGTCTCCTGTTACCATCCGCCTAGACGCATAGTTTGGGAACCCCTACCCGAGATCCACCGGTTTTGACACTGACATTGGTGCTTTCATTGAGAGTTCTTCTGTGTCATCACCTTTAGGCCCAATGGCTCCTTCGATCATCAAGAACGACATGGTCCAGGGTAAGACTTTTCTCCCCGGACAGATCTTCATATTCGGCGGCTTCGCACTGCGGGCCAATTCACTTGGCCATCTGGAGCAGATCTAAAGCTACGCCCCTCGCCATCAGGTCAGATTTGGGAGTTTGAACTACACGGCTGACATCCGCGGAGACTTGATCTTCGACGGATTCGAGCCACAGCCAAGCGCATTGCACTGTCTCGGTGGGTATGATCTAGCTCTGCCGCCAAACAGTGCCCTAGAGGCCGCACCAGCATCCGCTCCGACCCTTAGCTCGGAGCCGACTTCGCCGATCGAGGATGAGTGGCTGGACACCGCCTCGGGGGCTACGATCTCTATGGCGATTGAGCCGAACACCATCCCTGTCCTTTGAAAAGCCCGTGATTCCGAGGTGTCGGACTCCTCTTCGGACTCTAAACCTCTCGCGCCCCTGCCAATCAAATCCGATTGGGCGCCGGTTATGGAGTTCACGGCCGCGGACATCTTTCAGCACTCGCCCTTTGGCAGCATCCTGAATTCACTAAAGTCTCTCTCTTTATCTGGAGAGCCCTGGCCGGACTATGGTCAGGAAGGTTGGGATGCGGACGACGAAGAAATTCAACGCCCACCCACCACCCACTTCGTAGCCACTGTCGATGATTTAACTGACATGCTCGACTTCGACTCCGAAGACATCGACGGTATGGACGAGGATGCAGGAGACAACCAAGAACCAGCGCCTACAGGGCACTGGAAGGCCACCTCATCATACGACATATACATGGTGGACACCCCAAAAGATGGGAATGGCAATGGAACAGCGGAGGATGACCCCTCCAAGAAACAGCCCAAGCACCGGCATCAGCGGCGCCGCTCTAAATCCCGCCACAGCAAAAATGGTGATTCCGGCACAGGAGATAATAACACCCCGGACAGTGCCGAAGACAACCCCCTCCAGCAGGATTCAGCATAGGAGGAGGGAGAAGCCAGCCCTCATGATAGAGCGGCAGACAGAGAGGTAGAGGACGATAATTATATGCCTCCCTCTGAAGATGAAGCAAGCCTCGATGATGATGAATTTGTCGTGCCCGAGGATCTCGTCGAACAAGAGCGTTTCAAACGCAGGCTTATGGCCACGGCAAGCAGCCTCAAGAAAAAGCAGCAGCAGCTTAGAGCTGACCAAGACTTGCTAGCTGACAGATGGACCGAAGTCCTCGCAGCCGAAGAGTATAAACTCGATCGCCCCTCCAAGAGCTACCCAAAGCGCAGGCTGCTACCAATTAGAGGAGGAAGCACCCAAACCTACATCGCCAGCGCATGATGCGGCCGACCGGCCACCTCGTGGCCGCGACAGAGAGGCCTCTAGGCCCTCCACTAAAGCCGCACCCCGGCATTGCTCGAAAAGTACAAAGCCACGGGGAAATGCGCCAGACTTGCGAGACATATTGGAGGCCAAGGCAAGGCAAATAAGATCGATCTACGGATCGCGTGGGCGCCCCACGATACGTGATGACAACCGTCACGCCGGATACAGCAATTCCGACCGGGCCGAACACAATAGACAAAGCTCATTTGAGCTACGTCGTGATATAACCCAATATAGAGGCGCCGCACACCCACTATGCTTCACAGACGAAGTAATGGATCATCAAATCCCAGAGGGTTTCAAACCCGTAAACATTGAATCATACGACGGCACAACAGATCCTGCGGTTTGGATCGAGGATTATCTCCTTCACATCCACATGGCCCGCGGTGATGATCTACACGCCATCAAATACCTCCCACTCAAGCTTAAAGGACCTGCTCGGCATTGGCTCAATAGCTTGCCAGCAGAATCAATTGGTTGTTGGGAAGACCTGGAAGCCGCATTCCTTGATAACTTCCAGGGCACATATGTGCGACCACTAGACGCTGATGACCTAAGCCACATAATTTAGCAGCCAGATGAATCGGCCAGACAATTCTGGACACGGTTCTTAACCAAGAAAAACCAAATCATTGACTGTCCGGATGCAGAGGCCCTTGCAGCCTTCAAACATAACATCCGCGATGAGTGGCTTGCCCGACACCTAGGACAGAAAAAGCCAAAATCCATGGCAGCCCTCACATCACTCATGACCCGCTTCTGCGCGGGAGAGGACAGCTGGCTAGCTCGTAGTAACAACCTGACCAAAAAAGCTAGTAGTTCGGATACCAAGGACAGCAATGGCAGGTCGCGTCGCAACAAGCACAAGTGCCGCATTAACGGCGATAATACTAAAGATACGGTAGTCAATGCCGGATTCAGAGGCTCTAAACCCGGTCAGCAGAAAAAGCCATTCAAAAGAAATACTCAGGGCCTGTCCAATTTGGACCGCATACTGATCGCTTGTGCCAGATACATGGCACCCCCGAAAAACCAGCCAACCACACCTCCAGGGATTGTTGGGTATTCAAGAAGGTAGACAAGTTAAGTGCCGAAAACAACAACAAGGGGCTGCATAGCGATGACGAGGAGGAGCCCCGGCCACCGAACAATAGAGGACATAAGGGCTTTCCCCCACAAGTGCGGACAGTGAACATGATATACGCAACCCACATACCCAAAAGGGAGCGGAAGCGTGCACTTAGGGACGTATATGCGATGGAGCCAGTCGCCCCAAAGTTCAACCCGTGGTCCTCATGCCCGATCACTTTTGATCGAAGGGACCACCCCACTAGCATCCGCCACGGTGGACTCGCAGCATTGGTTCTTGACCCAATCATTGACGGATTTCACCTCACTAGAGTCCTGATGGACGGAGACAGTAGCCTGAACCTGCTTTACCAGGATACAGTGCGCAAAATGGGCATAGACCCCTCAAGGATTAAACCCACAAAAACGACCTTTAAAGGCGTCATACCAGGTGTAGAGGCCAACTGTACAGGCTCAATTACACTTGAAGTGGTCTTCGGATCCCCGGATAACTTCCGAAGCGAGGAGTTAATCTTCGACATAGTCCCGTTCTGCATAGGCTATCACGCACTGCTCGGACGAACCACATTTGCAAAGTTAAATGTGGTGCCACACTATGCATACCTTAAGCTCAAGATGCCAGGCCCTTGAGGAGTAATCACGGTCAATGGAAACACCGAACGCTCTCTCCGAACGGAGGAGCATATGGCGGCCCTCGCGGCGGAAGTACAAAGCAGCCTCTTAAGGCAATTCTCGAGTCCGACTACTAAACGTCTGGACACAGTCAAGCGCGCCCGGAGTAACCTACAACAAGACCGCCTGGCGCGTTCCGAGCACGCGTAGCAATGCGGCCCCAACCCCAGCCCTCGCGAAATCGCGAGACTAGTGCCACGCGTACATAACTACGCTCTGGAGATAGCATGGGCATAGGGGGAGGGGCACGACCACGGCATGCCTAGAGTGCGGCTCAACAACACAAGGGGCTCCCAATTGTGTCATTCTTTTTTCTTTTTTCTTATTCTTAGGACTCCGTTTTTCAGAAGCCCTGTCCGGCAGTAGAATCGCCGAACTCACGATGCAACAGCCAGGGAAGCAGAAAAGCTACATCGAGTGTCCAGGTGGTCTCTATTACGAGCAGTATACCTGCTTTACATACTATCACGTAGCCTACCCCTGGAGGGGGACATGTTAAATAGTCCCATCCCTTGCTTATCGCACTATTTGTATCGTTCTGCTTTCATTGCAGTATCTTTTGAATAAACAATACATAGCTTCTGCTTATTATTGCATTTCCTTTTTTTATAAATGTTCATCTATGACATGTTGCACCCGTACAATTTGGTACGGTCAATACACCAGGGGCTTAAGTACCCAAAATCATGGTGTGATAAGTTCGAACACTTTCACAAGTGCGGCACCCCGAACTTATAGCATTATATGCATCGGCTCCAAATCATGTCTTGGGTCAATAGTTGGGTTTGCCCAGCTCCCATGTTTTGGTACCTTACGTTCTGTTATATCGGCTAAGGTAGCGCTGGGAGAACCACTGCGATTGTGCCCCGGTTGAGATGGGTTGAGCACCTCAGTGGAGAAAGCTAAAACTGGTCGTCATGATAGGGCGAGAGGCGGTCACTGTTCGAGAGGTTTTTCGGGTCCCTAAAGACTCATGCCGCTTAGAGCGAGGAGTCGGCATTGTCCGGCCAAGGCATGGATAGCGCCCCGAACTCGGTCTTCCAAATACCAGGGGCTTCACCGAAATTTAAAATTATAGAATTCTATGGCTGAGTGAGAATGTTCAAGCATTATAGTCCGGTTGCCTCGTTCGTTGTGTTGAACGCCTTCCTCAAAAGGACCCAAGAATGGGAACAAGAGCGCTCAAGTTTATCCCGAACACCCCAGCACTCGTGGCATGGGGGCTGAAGCCAACGACTCGCCATCTCTCAAATTTGATAAACGGCCGCACAGAAGGTAATATTTTAAATTAACAAGCGTTGCTTAGCGCATATGAACAAAGTTTTCAGCGTACAGGATAACAAATGCGAGTCTACTCAAAAATTACATCTTTGGAGCATTCACCCACTATAATGCGGGCACCCTTCAGGACGCCCTTATAGTACATCTCGGGCTTGCGATACTCCTTGCCCGGCGGTGGCGCGTCCGTCACAAGCTTCTCTGCGTCCATCTTGCCCCAGTGCACTTTAGCATGGGCAAGGGCCCGACGGGCACCTTCAATGCAGGCGGAGTGCTTGATGACTTCAATCCATGGATAGGCATCCACCAGCCGCCGCACCAAACCGAAGTAGCTCCCATGCACGGCTTCCTTAGGCCACAGCCGAACTATGAGGCCCTTCATGGCCTGTTCGGCCACCTTGTGGAGCTCGACCAGCTACTTCAGCTAGTCGCTCAGGGGCACCGGATGTCTGGCCTCGGCATATTGAGACCAGAACACCTTTTCCGTCGTGCTCCCCTCCTCGGCTCGGTAGAACGCGGCAGCATCAGACGCACTACAGGGCAGATCGGTGAACGCTCCTGGAGAGCTCCGGATTCGGGTAAGTAACATATAATTCACTTTTATATGCTTGCTTTGCATAAAGAATGCCTTACCCGCCGCTATCTTCTTTGTCGCCTCGATCTCTTGGAGGGCCTTCTGGGCTTCGGCCTTAGCGGCTTTGGCACTCTCAAGAGCCAAGGCAACCTCGGACTCTCGAGTCTTCGAGTCACGCTCCAAACTCTCATGTTTTTCCACGAGAGCCTGGAGCTCTTGCTGCACCTATGCCACCCACGCCTCCTGCTTCTCTCACTCGGCGCGCTCCAAGGCCGCACTATTCTCGGCCTTGGACACCGCTTCTTTCAGGGTCGCCACCTCGTTTGTGGCCCCTGCAATACCCACGTTATTTTTGTCATTTTTTGCAACCAAATCCTTTCTATAAGGTATTACTTTAATAAGGTATTACTTACCTTCCTTGTCCTCGAGCTGCTTCTTGGCAAGGCCGAGCTCGTTCTCGGACCGCTCGAGGCTCTCCTTCAATGTATTGACCTCCGCAGTTAGTGTGGCAGAGGTCAGCAGCGCAGCCTGCATTCCCATATTAACATATTTATGTTAGACTCCTGCGTATATCTTTTTAGATCCTCAGCTTGGCTTTTCTTTCCGAACACCAAACTGAGCATCAGGGGCTACTGTCTATGCGGTAATATTCTTACATATCTTAAAAATTTACCTCAAAGCCTATTAGAAGGCTGGTACAGGCTTCAGTCAGCCCGCTCTTGGCGGACTGAACTTTCTGGATCACCGCACTCATAACAGTGCGGTGCTCCTCGTCGATGGAGGCGCTGTTAAGCGCCTCTAGCAAATTATCTGGCGCCTCCGGTTGGACGGAGGTCACCGGTGTTGCAGTCTCGCCCTTCTTACGAAGGGACCGCCCGTCGAACTCCGGAACTACTAAAGGTTCCGGTACGGAGTCCGGCACAGGGTCGGACTTAGTGCCCTATGGGGTTTTGCCCCCTTTGCGCCCGGAGTCCGGGAGGTCACCTTGCGGCGCCTCCAGGACCACCTCCTCCCGATTGGGCCCCTTTTGGGACTCCACCACGGTGTCTTCTGCGTCGCGAGGGGAGGAGGCGGTCGGAAGGTAAGTGCTATTCACATCCGACGAACCCAGGGAGCCGCTCGATGAAGCGGTGAGCTTGTCCTTGGGCGGGCTACATGGTTGTATCCGGCGTTAGAAGACACCATGCGACAAATGAAAAATCATGAGTTATTCCGGAACCCAGACACTTACGATCTCGCCAGGGGCTTGGCCCTCGAGGGCCACTCCTCTTCGCCGGTGTCGGTGTTGGTGGAGTAGTCCGGAGGAAGGGTACTTCCCTTCTTGGACCCTCCGGCCTCCCCAGTTGGGGAGGCCTTCCTTTTCTTCTCTCCCCCCATTAGGGGAGAAGCCTCTTTCTTCTCATCCTCGTCTTCGTGGGAGGAGTCCGCCTCGGAGTCATCGGATGATGAGTCCGATAACACGTGACGCCGGGAACTCTTTCGAGTTCTCGTGGCCTTCTTCTTGGCCTTCTTCTCCGGCACCACATGAGGTGCCGGAACCAGCAGCCCCGTCAATCGGGCGTCCGCTGCATCTTCTGGCAAAGGAGCCGGACAGTTAACCTGCTCGGACTTCTTCAGCCAGTCCTGCCAAAGGTAAGGGAGTTTAGATCCCACATAGAGTCAGACTATGAAAAACAAGGATCCCATAAAGGGTAGAATAGCTTACCTCGCTGGCCTAACGCCACGAGCTGAATCCGTGATCTTTGGTAGCGGATATGGGGGCCTCGGCGCCCTTAAACAGCACCTTCCAAGCATATTTGTACGTAGTGTCGAAGAGCTTGCTCAAGGTTTGGTGTTGTGCCAGATCAAACTCCCACAATTTGAAGGCCCGTTGTTGGTACGGGACGATCCGGCGTATGAGCATGACCTGGACTACGCTGACAAGCTTGAGATTTGTGTTCACCAGCTTTTGAACGCAGGCTTGAAGTCTAGTCAGCTCTTCCGAATCTCCCCACGTTAGGCCCGTCTCTTTCCAGGAGGTGAGCCGTGTGGGGAAACCAGATCGGAATTCGGGGGCCGCCGCCCATTTGGGGTCGCGCGGCTCGGTGATGTAGAACCACCCCGATTGCCACCCCTTAATTTTCTCCACAAAGGAGCCCTCGAGCCATAGGACGTTGGCCATCCGGCCCGCCATGGCACCTCTGCACTCCGCTTATCGGCCGCCCACTACCTTCGCCTTGACATTAAAAATCTTCAGCCATAAGCCGAAGTGGGGCTGGATGTAGAGGAAGGCCTCGCACAAGACGATGAACGCCGAGATGTTGAGGATGAAGTTCGGGGCCAGATCATGGAAATCTAGGCCATAGTAGAACAAGATCCCCCGGACAAATGGGTGAAGTGGAAAACCTAGTCTGTGGAGGAAGTGGGTAAGAAACACCACCCTCACATGGGGCCTGGGGGTAGGAAGGAGCTGCCCCTTGTCGAGGAGCCGATGCGCGATGTCGCTGGATAAGTATCCGGCCTTCCATAGCTTTTTGACTTGTTCCTCCGTTACGGAGGAGACCATCCACTTGCCTCCCGCTCCGGAGATGGCTGGGGAAGGTTGAGGCGAGATGTCCGGACTTGGGTGCTGGAGCTCGAGTGCGCGGAAATGGATAAGCAAAGGAGGAAGAAGGCGTAGGTAAAAAGGTGGATCCTTATCCCCTTATATGGACGGACAAAACTATGCGTCCCCACCGGCCTGATAAAACTCGCTTATCTCCCAAGCGCCATAATCAACGGCGTGGTTGGGTTACCCACGCCCGTATTGATGAGAATCCCGGAATAAGGGGACACAATCTCTGCTTTGACAAGACGTGCCAAGGAAACCACCTCGCTAAACACGCTAAGGTGGGACAGTAAAAACGATTCCAATAAAGGCTTGGCCGTGGTGTGATGTCACGCTACAGAATACGTCAGCAGATTGAATTTGTGTAGAGATTATTCTCTCTACGGTGGTATGTGGAACTTATTTTGCAGAGCCGGACACTATCCTTGTGTTCAAAATCTTCTATGAAGTATTCGGAGGAGGAACCCGCCTTGCAATGCCGAAGACAATATGCGCGCCGGACTCGTCGTCATTGAAGCCTGGTTCAGGGGCTACTAAGGGAGTCCTGGATTAGGGGGTGTCCGGATAGCCGAACTATCACCGTTGGCTGGACTCCTAGACTATGAAGATACAAGATTGAAGACTTCGTCCCGTGTCCGGATGGGGCTTTCCTTGGCGTGGAAGACAAGCTTGGCGATACGGATATGTAGATCTCCTACCATTGTAACCGACTCTGTGTAACCCTAACCCTCTCCGGTGTCAATATAAACCGGAGGGTTTTAGTCCATAGGACGAACAACAATCATACCATAGGCTAGCTTCTAAGGTTTAGCCTCCTTGATCTCGTGGTACATCTACTCTTGTACTACCCATATCATCAATATTAATCAAGCAGGAGTAGGGTTTTACCTCCATCGAGAGGGCCCGAACCTGGGTAAAAACATCATGTCCCTTGTCTCCTGTTACCATCTGCCTAGACGCACAGTTCGGGAACCCCTACCCGAGATCCGCCGATTTTGATACCGATAACGGGGCTGATAGTAGATTGTGTAAGGAGCCAGCGCGATGGCCCATTTCGCCACTCGGCCGGATGCGTCCCGGCTGCCTATGATCTCGGCAAGCAGAGCAGTGCATACGACCGTGATGGGATGTTCTTGAAAGTAGGGCTTGAGTTTCTTGGAGGCGAAGTACACACCATAGCACATTTTCTGATAGTGCGGGTAGTTTTGTTTTGAGGTGGTCAACACTTCGCTCAAATAATATACCGGCCTCTGGACTAGCTGAGCTCGGCCTTCTTCTGGACGCTGGACTACGATGACCGTGCTGACCACCCGGCTGGTGGCGGCGATGTAGAGGAGCATGGGCTCCTTCTCAGTTGGGGCTGCCAAGACAGGTGGTGTGGACAACATCTTCTTCAGCTCGTGGAAAGCTTGGTCCGCCTGGTCATTCCACTCAAAGTGAGCGGATTTCTTCATGAGTCGGTAGAGGGGGAGAGCCTTTTCTTTGAGCCGGGTCATGAAGCGGTTTAAGGATGCTAGGCATCCGGTGAATTTTTGAACGTCCCGCAGCTTGGTAGGGACCTTCATTCTCTCTATGGCCTTGATCTTCACTGGGTTGCACTCGATGCCGCGTTTGGAGACCAGGAAGCCTAGAAGCTGGCCGGCTGGTACCCCGAACACGCACTTCTCCGGGTTGAGCTTGATCTAAAACTGGCGCAAATTCTCAAAGGTCTCCTTGAGGTCTTCCAGCAGGGTGCCGTGCTTCTCCGTCTTCACCACGACATCGTCTACGTAGACATGGGCTTTTCTGCCGAGTTGCTTGAGTAGGCATTTCTGCATGCAACGCTAAAAGGTGGCACCGGCATTTCTCAAGCCGAATGTCATGGTCAGGTAACAGAAAGCTTCGAATGGGGTGATGAAGGCGGTCTTCAAGCGATCAGCCAGGTTCAAATTTATCTGGTGGTAGCCTGAATAAGCATCCAAGAAACTCAACAGCTCGCATTCGGCTGTGGAGTCTATCACTTGGTCAATCCTTGGCAGGGCGAACGGATCTCTAGGGCAGGCTTTGTTGAGGCTGGTGTAGTCGATGCACATGCGCCACTGCTTGTTCTTCTTCAACACGAGGACCGGGTTGGCAAGCCATTCTGGAAAGAACACTTCCATGATGAAGCCGGCTGCCAAAAGCCGGGCTATTTCTTCTCTGACTACTCTTCTCTTCTCTTCTGACAGGCGGCGCAAGGGCTGCATGACTGGCTTTGCGTTAGCTCGAACGTGTAGCTTGTGCTCGTCGAAATCTGTCAGGACACCCGGCATGTCTTTTGGAGACCATGGAAAGATGCCCCGATTCTCATGGAGGAAATCGACAAGCTCGCCTTCCTATTTGCTATCAAGGCCTGTGCCTATGACAGCGTGCCTCTCCAGGTGCTCCGGGTCCAGAGGTATCTTCTTTGTCTCCTTGGCCGGCTGGAAAGAACCTTGAGCTTCACATTCTTTGGGGTCAGGAGACAAGGCCGGCTGCTTGCCAGCCAAGGTCACAATTCGCTCCAGCATCTTCTTTTCTTCGGCGATCACGAGGGACTCGGCCAGCCGGCTGCTGGCTGCTGCACACTCAGAGGACTTCTTATAGTCTCCGGCTACGGTGATTATGCCCTTGGAACTCGGCATCTTCATCTTGAGGTAGGCGTAATGGGGCACAGCCATAAACTTGCCCAACGTTGGTCGACCAAGTAATGCGTGGTATGGGATCTCCAAATCCACTACCTCGAACCATATTGCCTCTCAGCGGAAATGATCCTTGTCCCCAAAGAGGACATCCATCTTGATCTTGCCGATTGGTGAGCAGGACAGGCCGGGTATGATGCCGTGGAACACAATGCGGCTTGGCATGAGTTGCTTCGTCTTGATGTTGAGCTTCTTCATTGTATCTCGGTACAGTATGTTGATACTGCTCCCGCCGTCTATCAGCACGATGGAGAATCGGGCAGCACGCCTCTCTGTCGCCAGGGTGGCATCCAAAACCAGGGCATAGGAGCCAGGAGACGGCATCACCTCTGGGTGGTCGTCCCGGCTCCAGCTGATGGGCTTTTCTGACCAATGCATGAACTCAAGGTTACTGGTGGCGACTGCGTTAACTTCTTGGTGCTGTCGGCGCCGGCTGCACCGATCTTCTGTCTGGCTGGTGAACACGACGTAGGCGGCTTGCTCGTCGGGGAACTCGTCTTGGACAGCTCCGACTACAGGCCGAGTGGTCGGCTGTTGTGGGGCAGGAGGCGGCTGGCCTGCAGGCGGAGGCGGCAACAGCCCCTCGCCCTTGGAGATTCGGGTGAGCCAATGACACTTCCGAGTCGTATGGTTGGACGGCTTCGCGCTGCTGTGGAACTTGCAGGGGGCATCGAGGGTTTTCTCGTAGGAGAAAGCCCGCTGCCAAGCCGGCCTGTCGCCCTTCTGCTTCTTCGGAGCCGGCCGTCCCTCAGGCTGCTCTTCTTCGATCATGGCCAACTGCCGGCTAGTGGAATGCGGCATAGGGGCCTTGCGCTTGTGGTCGTTTTGATACGGGCGTCGGCTTGATTCTCCAGCCGGCGTCTTGGGAGCCGGCGCCAGCACTTTTTCGAAGGTGTCTACTCGGAGCTCAGTCTTCATTGAGGAGTCGGCCGTGGCATATTTGTCCGCGATGATCAGCAGCTCATCAAGGGTTGCCGGCTCGTCGCAGAGGAGTCGGTGCTTGAGGAGAGTGCCCTCACGGCACCCGGCGGTGAAATGCTCAATGGCCTGAACCTCGTGCACCCCCTCGCAGGAGTTGCGGAGCTCGGCCCAACGCGTGAGGTAGTCGCGGGTTGATTCGTTGGGCCCTTGTATGCACAAGGAGAGTTGTCGGGGCTTGGGAGCCCTTTTGTAGGTGCTGGTGAAGTTGCGTATGAAGCCTTCAGTGAAGTCCAACCAGCTATTGACGCTATAAGCCTTGAGGCTGTTGAGCCAGGTGCGCGCCGTGCCTTGGAGCATCAGGGGGACATATTTCACAGCAACGCGTCGGTTGCCGTTCGCTATGCGAATTGTGGTGGAGTAGTCGATCAACCAGTCTTCCGGCTTCACGGAGCCGTTGTACTTGGGTGTGTCTCTTGGGAGCGAGAACCCTTTGGGAAAGGGCTCGTCGCGGATGCGGGGGCCGAAACAAGGCGGGCCGACATCATCTTCTTCTTCCAGGGCTAGGGATCGCGCAAGGCGGTCGATCCGATGGCGGGCATCATTCTTGCCGACTTCTTCACGGCGATCAAGTCGGCCGCTGAGAGTCGGATGCTCGACAGGCCGCGGGGTGGGATATCTTTCCCCGCGAGGCGGAGGAGGAGGCGGGTCGCCCCGCCGTTCCACTCCTCGAGGGCGGCCTTCTGCGTCGCGCTCGATGGTAATGCGAGTCCGCCTGCGGCTAGCAGCCGACTCCTTCTCTTGTCTTGTACGGGCGCCGCCCGCAGTCGGCGTATGCAACGTCGCGCCGTGCTCTCGGCGAGGGGGGCTTCCAGCTCAGATGCCGGCTTCGTGTCGCTCTGTGGCCGCGTCAATCAGCTGCTGGATGCGTCTGGTCATGTAGGGGATCTCATCGGCCCCCAGTCTATTTAGCTCGTCAACGATCGACTGGGTGGCGCGTAGATTCTCGAGGGGCATGGCGTAGACTGGGCGGTCCGCTCCCAGCATGCTGGTGATGGTCGCGTCGCGTTTCTTGACAACGCCGACTCGGCTTGGCCCTTCTGGAGGCAGCATGCCGAAGGCGGCGCGGTCGACTTTGCGCTGGTGGGCTTCCGTGAGGTGTCTCATGGTGGCTATCTTCTGGCCTTCTGCAAGGAGGGAAAGGCGGCGTGCCCCTAGCGCCTCAGCGTCAGCGTCCGCCGGGATGGGGGCGGACAGATCATGCAATGCGGCCTGCAAGGCGTCGCGGACGTTCTCGTCGGAGGCGACGCTGTGGCTAATGACTAGCACTTCGGTGGCGGTGCTGCCGCCACTGTCGGCTCGAGGGAGAGGGTCGTCAAAGATGATCACGTCGGTGGGGAAGGCGTCGAGCGACGCCGTGTCGGAGTCGACAAGCATCGGGTCGGTGGAGCCGACTGACTCCAAGTCTGCGGTAGGCTCGCCGGAGACATGGAGTTGGTCGAGGAGGCTGACGAGGCGGCTCTTAGGGCAGCCTGTGCCTGCGTCGGATGCGGGCTCGTCGGAGATGCGAGTCTCGCCAAGAAGAGCGGCGAGGCAGCTCACTGCGCAGACATCGTCGATGCTTTGCAGCGCGTCGGGGCAAGCGCCATCGGGCGTGCCGGGCTGGCTACGCTCGCTGGGGAGGAAGAGGGTTCCCGTCTAGAGTAGGTCTCCGGATGACGGTGCACCTGGCCCCATGGTGGGCGCCAAATGTCGGGTGGTAGGTGCGACATATGCCAACGGGTGGCTTATCATTGTGGGAGCCAGCAAGACATCGCCGGTGCCTGGAAACGGAATAAGGCGAAGACATGCATGCCGGTGGATCTTACCCAGGTTGGGGGCTCTCTGTGGAGATAATACCCCTACTCCTGCTATGCGGGGTCTCCGCATGATCACTAGATCGATAAGAAGCTACAAGTGGCTCCTTGAGCTGTTCGGTGGGAGGAGGAAGAAGGGCAAGGCTAGCTCTCTTCTCTCCCTATGGTAGTGTCTAAAACTCTCTGAGATCCACCCTTTGCATGGGTGTCCCGGGGGGCTTATATAGGCCTACCCCCCGGGGGTACAATGGTAATCCAGCTGGGCGTGGGTCCAGGCCGTCAGTGTCTACAACCGCCGGCTTCTCCGCCGGCTCCTAGGGCCCGCTGTCTGGTGGGTCCCACCGGCTGCTGGCCCATTGGTCGACAGGCCGGCCCCACCGCTTGGGGGGTCTTGTCGTGGACTGGTTACTGTTGCCTCGCCTCTAATGACGAGGGCTTTGTCGAGGTAAGCATGGCTACAGTGCTGCCGCCTGGCGGGCGCTCACTGTAGCCTTACCTCGTCTTGTCTACTTAATAGTGCGCACGCCCCAAGGACGGGAGCAAGCCGGCTATAGGAAGCCGGCCTGGCCTTAGGCTGGCTGGGGGAGGCCAGGCCGCCTTCGGATGTCTCTCTGACCGAAGGGGCCCGCCGCCTTTGGGCCGTACCAGTGGCCCGTCGTGGATGGCGTCATGATTCGTGTGGCAATAGTGCCTCGCCAGACAGGAGATGTCTGCCCTGTACGACGTACTATAGCCACGCATGCTCCGGGATTCGGGGGTGGCAGGGTCCACTGTAGCCACGCCCCGTCTCGTCACCGTTATGGGGGGTTGACTTTAGGGTGCGACCCATGGCCGCCTGCCATGGGCCGGCTTTCTTGGAGTCGGTCTGAGGGAGTCCTGGATTAGGAGGTGTCCGGATGGCCCGACTATAGCCTTTGGCCGGACTCCCGGACTATGAAGATACAAGATTGAAGACTTCGTCCCGTGTCCGGATAGGGACTTTCCTTGGCGTGGAAGGTAAGCTTGGCGATACGATATGAAGATCTCCTCCCATTGTAACCGACTCTGTGTAACCCTAGCCCTCTCCGATGTCTATATAAACCGGAGGGTTTTAGTCCATAGGACAGATAACAATCATACCATAGGCTAGCTTCTAGGGTTTAGCCTCTCTAATCTCGTGGTATATCAACTCTTGTAATACCCATATCATCAATATCAATCAAGCAGGAGTAGGGTTTTACCTCCACCGAGAGGTCCCGAACCTGGGTAAAAACATCGTGTCCCTTGTCTCCTGTTACCATCCGCCTAGACGCACAGTCCGGGACCCCCTACCCGAGATCCGCCGGTTTTGACACCGACATTGGTGCTTTCATTGAGAGTTCCTCTGTGTCGTCGCCTTTAGGCCCGATGGCGTCTTTGATTATCAACCACGACGCGGTCCAGGGTGAGACTTTTCTCCCCGGACAGATCTTTGTATTCGGCAGCTTCGCACTGCGGGCCAACTCGCTTGGCCATCTGGAGCAGATCGGAAGCTACGCCCCTGGCCATCCGGTCAGGTTTGGAAGCTTAAACTACACGGCCGACATCCGCGGGGACTTGATCTTCAACGGATTCGAGCCACGGCCGAGCGTGCCGCACTGTCTCGATGGGCATGATCTAGCTCTACCGCCGGACAGCGCCCAATGTGTCGCTCAGGTGTCCGCTCCGACCATTAGCTCGGAGCCGACTACGCTAGTCGGGGACGGATGGTTGGACGCCGCCCCGGGAGCCGCAATCTCTACGGCGATAGAGCCGAATACCAGTCTAGTACTTTGCGAGACCCGTGACTCCGAGGTGTCGGACTCCGTTCCGGACTCCAAATACTCAGCACCCCTTCCGATTGAACCCGATTGGGCTCCGATCATGGAGTTCACCGCCGCGGACATCTTTCAGCACTCACCCTTTGGCGATATCCTGGATTCACTAAAGTCTCTCTCTTTGTCAGGAGAGCCCTGGCCGGACCATGGTCAGCAGGGTTGGGATACGGACGACGAGGAAATTCGAAACCCACCCACCACCCACTTTGTAGCCACTGTCGACGATCTAACCGACATGCTAGACTTCGACTCCGAAGACGTCGATGGTATGGACGCCGATGAAGGAGACGACCAAGAACCAGCACCTATAGGGCATTGGAAGGCCACCTCGCCATATGACATATACATGGTGGACACCCCCAAAGCAGGGGATGGAGATGAAAAAGCGGAGGATGACCCCTCCAAGAAGCAACCCAAGCGCCGACGTCAGCGGCGCCGCTCTAAATCTCGCCAAAGCAAGAACGGCGAATCCGGCACCGGAGACGTCAGCACCCCGGACAGTGCCGAAGACAACCCCCTCCAGCAGGATTCAGCACGGGAGGACGAAGGAGCCAGCCCTCATGAGAGAGCGGCAGACAAAGAGGTTGAGGACGACAATTATATGCCTCCCTCCGAAGACGAGGCAAGCCTCGACGGCGACGAATTCGTCGTGCTAGAGGATCCCGTCGACCAATAGCGTTTCAAACGCAGGCTTATGGCCACACCAAGCAGCCTCAAGAAAAAACAGCAGCAGCTTAGAGCTGACCAAGACCTGCTAGCCGACAGATGGACCGAAGTCCTAGCAGCCGAAGAGTATAAACTCGAATGCCCCTCCAAGAGTTACCCAAAGCACAGGCTGCTACCCCAACTAGAGGAGGAAGCAACTAAACCTACATCACCAGCGTACGATGCGCCCGATCGGCCACCCCGTGGCCGCGACAGAGAGGCGTTTCGGCCCTAAAACCAAGCCACACCCGGGCACCGCTCTAAAAATACCAGAGCACGGGGAAACGCAACAGACCTGCGAGACATATTGGAGGATAAGGCAAGGCAAACAAGATCGATCTACGGATCGCGTGGGCGCCCCACATCACGGGACGATAACCGTCACGCCGGATATGATAAATACGGCCAGGCCGAATACAACTGACAAAGCTCATCTGAGCTACATCGCGAAATAGCCCAGTACAGGGGCGCCGCACACCCACTGTGCTTCACAGATGAAGTAATGGATCATCAAATCACCGAGGGCTTTAAACCCGTAAACATCGAATCATACGATGGCACAACTGATCCCGCGGTATGGGTCGAGGATTATCTCCTTCATATCCACAAGGCCCGCGGTGATGATCTACATGCCATCAAATACCTCCCGCTTAAGCTCAAAGGACCAGCTCGACATTGGCTTAACAGCCTACCAGCAGAGTCAATTAGTTGCTGGGAGGACCTGGAATCCGCATTCCTCGATAACTTCCAGGGCCCTTACGTGCGACCACCAGACGCCGATGACCTAAGCCACATAATCCAGCAGCCAAAGGAATCGGCCAGACAATTCTGGACACGGTTCCTAACCAAGAAAAATCAAATAGTCGACTGTCCGGACGCCGAGGCCCTTGCAGCCTTCAGGCACAACATCCGAGACGAATGGCTTGCCCGACACCTAGGACAGGAAAAGCCGAAATCTATGGCAGCCCTCACGACACTCATGACCCGCTTTTGCACGGGCGAAGACAGCTGGCTAGCTCGTAGCAATAACATAACCAAGAGCCCTGGCAATTCGGATACCAAGGACAACAACGGCAGGTCACGTCGCAACAAGCACAAGCGCCGCATTAACAGCGACAATACTGAGGATATGACAGTCAATGCCGGATTCCGAGGCTCGAAACCTGGTCAGCGGAAGAAGACATTCAAAAGAAACCCTCCGAGCCCATACAACCTAGACCGGATACTCGATTGCTTGTGCCAGATACACGGCACCCCCGAACAACCAGCCAACCACACCAACAGGGATTGTTGGGTGTTCAAGTAGGCAGGCAAGCTAAGTGCCGAAACCAGAGACAAGGGGTTGTGTAGCAATGACGAGGAGGAGCCCCGGCCGCTGAACAACAGAGGACAGAAGGGCTTCCCCCCGCAAGTGCGGATGGTGAATGAGGGAGTCCTGGATTAGCGGGTGTCCGGATGGCCAGACTATGACCTTTGGCCGGATTCCCGGACTATGAAGATACAAGATTGAAGACTTCGTCCCGTGTCCGGATAGGGACTTTCCTTGGCGTGGAAGGCAAGCTTGGCGATACGATATGAAGATCTCCTCCCATTGTAACCGACTCTGTGTAACCCTAGCCCTCTCTAGTGTCTATATAAACCGGAGGGTTTTAGTCCGTAGGACAGATAACAATCATACCATAGGCTAGCTTCTAGGGTTTAGCCTCTCCGATCTCGTGGTAGATCAACTCTTGTAATACCCATATCATCAATATCAATCAAGCAGGAGTAGGGTTTTACCTCCACCGAGAGGGCCTGAACCTGGGTAAAAACATCGTGTCCCTTGTCTCCTGTTACCATCCGCCTAGACGCATAGTTCGGGACCCCCTACCCGAGGTCCGCCGGTTTTGACACCAACATTGGTGCTTTCATTGAGAGTTCCTCTGTGTCGTCACCAACAGGAAGGATGCCGCACCCTGTCTTTAAAGACGGTGATGTTGCTAAAGAAGCTTTGGCTCTCGGCTAGACTATCCGGCTAGGCAGGTTTTTGATGACCGCCTGTTCGGCCGCCACGCCGGCGATGACCTCTCGGGTCATCGAAAGCAATCTCCAGATCAGCTCGGAACTCACCGAGCAGTTAGATCCGATGGAGCTCTCTTCTCTAAATGAGCTCTTGGATCGCATCGCCGCCCTCGGACTCGCTACAGATTACGGCCAGATGGGGCTTAAACCCGATCAGAGAGAGATTGACTCTCCCCAGGTCATCCACCATGTTGAAGTGGTGGAAGAACAACGCGGCGAATCTTCGCCCATCCTAAGGACCAGATGTGTCCGGATTCCCGACCCCTCCAAGCCGGATATCCGCGGAGGGAGGATGTCGCCCAAGCCCTGAACCTGAAGTCAGGCAGCAGGCTCGATTCATCGAACAACGTCCAAGAAAACAAGCTTCTAGATTCGGAAATTTCTTGGCCCCTGAGTCTTAGATCGGGCGAGGTTTCGGATTTAAAATCACCCGCCCACCCAACTATAACGGATTTATCCCAAATACGGCAAGAGCCCGGGGAAACAGTACACCACTACTGGGCCAGATTCCTCCTGGTTATTAACAGGATAAAGGACTGTCGTGAGAAGGATGCAATTACATTCTTCTGTAACAACTATACGGACATCGAAATCCTCAATGCCATAAGTCGTCGCGAAATTACACGCTTCGCCGACTTTGACACCCATAGTACAAAAGTATTGTGTGACAGAAAGCGTTCGGAAAACCGAAACGAAATTCTGGGACAATCCTGCCCTGAATACAATCCCAGTCCGAAACAAAAGGGCGCATTATCGCTAGGTACCTAAGCCAAACAGCAAAAAACAAAAACTCTCTACAGGGTATGGGACTGTACTGGAGGGATGGCCCAATGGACCTTGTAAAATTCATAGTTCAGGGGAAGTCGCACCAACTCACAGCCTTAGAGCATGTTGGATACTCCGGCAGGTGGCCCAGAGCGGCGAGGAGCTTCTAACTCCAGAATCCGCAGAGCACCACCCCAGAAACGCCAGTACGGTGTCAACAGTCTTTGAGACCTTCGCATCGAACAATGCGAGGAAGCGAATGCTCCGCAGCCTTGCCGAAGCCTACCAGGTAGCAACAATAAATCCATGGAGTGACACGGCTATTACTTTCAATGCCAGTGACGAACCTAAATTCCGGTCAGCCCGAGCACCAGCTGCATTGGTCCTCAGTCCGATAGTGGACGGCTTCCGGCTTACAAAGGTACTCATGGACGACGGCAGTGGATTGAACCTCATCTATGAGGAAACACTGCGAAAAATGGAAATAGACTAGAGTCGCATTGAGCGAAGCAACACAACCTTTAGAGGAATAATCCCCAGTCAGGAAGCATGTTGTACAGGGAAAATCACACTGGACGTGGTGTTCGGCACGCCGTGTAATTACAGATCCGAGGAGGTCACATTTCAAGTGGCCCCGTTCAGCAGTGGATACCACACTCTGTTAGGGCGAGAAGCATTCACAATTTTTCAAGCTATACCCCATTACGGGTACATGAAGCTCAAAATGCCCGGACCCAATAGAATCATCACTCTTGCTAGTGATCCGGACACAGTGCTCCGCGCCGAAAACAAGACGGTCGCACTGGCCCTTGAGGCATTATCCGAAGCCCCGGCGGCTGAGGAACTAACTGTGTTGCGCTCCATGGTGGACAGGGACGACGTGATACTCGACAAAAGATCCAAGTCCACCTCCTTCAAGCCAGCAGACGAAGTAGTCAAGTTCCAAGTCCATCCAACGGACGCCACAAAAACGGCCTCCATCGGGGCACAACTAAAACCTGATGTAGACGCCGCACTTAGAGAATTCCTACGAGAAAATTGGGACATTTTTGCCTGGCACCCTTCAGACATGCCAGGAATCCCACGCAGGCTGGCCGAGCACAGCCTGAACATCCTAAAAGGGTTCAAGCCCATTAAGCAGACTCTTCGGCGTTTCTCTGAACCCAAGAGACAAGCCATGGGAGAGGAGCTAGCAAAATTACTGGAAGCCGGATTCATCAGAGATATAAAACATCCGGACTGGCTAGCAAACCTGGTGATGGTACCAAAGAAGGACAAATCCTGGCGCCTATGTGTTGATTTCAAAGACCTAAATAAAGCCTGCCCAAAGGATCCCTTCCCCCTCCCCCGAATTGACCAAATCATCGACGCCACTGCAGGACACAATTCATTGTGTTTCCTCGATGCATACTCTGGCTACCACCAAATCAAGATGGCAGAGTCAGACCAAGCCGCAAAGGCATTCATCACCCCATACGGCCCATTCTGCTTCAACACGATGCCCTTCGGGCTCAAAAACGCCGGCGCAACATATCAGCGCATGATTCAGACATGTCTGGCCAACCAGATCGGCAAAACAGTTGAAGCATACGTAGATGACGTGGTCATCAAATCCAAACATGTTGAAACTCTAGTAGACGACTTGAGGCTCACATTCAACAATCTCCGAGCATATGACATTAAGCTCAACCCAGAAAAATGCATTTTCGGCTTGCCAGCCGGAAAGCTCTTGGGCTTCATTGTATCCGGTAGAGGAATTGAGGCAAACCCAGCCAGATCCGAGCTCTGTCGCAATTGGATATCCCAAAAGACCTCAAGCAAATACAAAATTTGACCGGATGCGTGGCGGCTCTAAGCCGCTTTATCTCCCGCTTAGGAGAAATGGCATTACCCCTTTATCGCCTCCTGCGGTGCACCGAACACTTCGAGTGGACGGATGCCGCCACGGCCGGACTCGAAGAAATCAAAGCCATACTGGCAACAAATCCGGTCCTGGCCGTGCCCAATACGGGTGAACCAATGCTATTATACATCGCGGCAACCCATCAAGTTGTAAGCGCGGTGCTCGTCGTCGAACGAGAAACGGACGGACACAAGTTTCCTCTCCAAAAACCAGTTTACTACGTGTCCACTGTCCTAATCCCATGCAAGTCACGGTACCCGCATTATCAAAAGATAGCATACTCGGTGTTCATGGCATCCCGGAAGTTGCGACACTATTTCCAAGAGTGTTCAGTAACAGTGGCATCCAAAGTACCTCTTAATGATATTATAAACAACCGCGATGCAATGGGCCGGATTGCCAAATGGGCCATTGAGCTCCTCCCGTCGATATAACTTACAAGCCACGGCGAGCTCTCAAATCGCATGTTTTGGCTGACTTCATCGCCGAACGGACCGAAGCCGAGCTCCCTAAAGAGTATGGCGCATATTCCAACTGGATCATGAACTTCCACGGCTCGAAAATGTTGGCTGGCCTGGGGGCTGGCGTCGTACTGACGTCCCCTACAGGAGATACAGTCCAATACGTACTCCAGATAATGTACACGGACTCCAACAATGCAGCCGAATACGAGGCCCTTCTACATGGTCTCCGGATGGCAGTCTCCATGGGCATTCAACGCCTAGAGGTCCGTGGGGATTCAAACCTTGCGGTATCCCAAATAAATGGAGACTTTGACGCCAAAGATCCAAAAATGGCAGCTTATCGCAACGCCGTCTTAAAGATGTCAGCCCGGTTTGAGGGGCTCGAATTTCATCATATAGCTCGGGAGAACAACCAGGCAGCAGACGTGCTGGCACGCATCGGCGCAAAGCGCGATGCCGTCCCTCCCAACATCTTCCTAGAAAGGCTTTTCAAGCCATCCGTAACATGGGAGGGAGAGTCCGGAAACAACAGCTCGGACACAGCCACACTACCCCTCACCAAACATTCTAACACAGTTGGTGGCTCTGCCAACGAAGCAACACTATCAGCCCACACAATAATGGCAGTCATTGCCCAGTGGACAGAACCATTCCTAGCCTACCTAACTAGGCAGGAACTTCCCAAGGACCAAAACGAGGCCTGCTGCATAGTACGGCGATCTAAAGCCTACAAAGTCCACGAGGGAGAGCTTTATAAGAAGAGCACAACCGGAGTCCTTCAAAGGTGTATCTCCGAAGAAGAAGGGCGAAATCTTCTGGCTGAAATTCATGCCGGACTAGGCGGGCACCATGCCGCAGCCCGTGCCCTTGTAAGCAAGGCCTTCCATACCGGATTTTATTGGCCGACGGCCCGGACAGACGCTCAGGACTTAGTGCAGCGATGCGTTGGTTGCCAATTATTCGCTAATCAAAGCCACATGTCGCCTACCGCCCTACAAACCATACCCATCACCTAGCCTTTTGCGGTCTGGGGGCTTGACATGGTTGGACCCCTTAAAGGAGGAACCCACAAGAAAAAATATCTACTGGTCATGGTGGACAAATTCACCAAATGGATAGAGGCCAAGCCTGTAAAGACGGCCGAATCCGGACCGGTGATAGACTTCATATCCGGGGTTGTACACCGTTACGGCATCCCCCACAGCATCATAACCGACAACGGCACAAGCTTCACGGTCGACGAAGTTAAACTCTGGTGCAAAAACATGGGCATCAAGCTCGACTATGCTTCAGTCTATCACCCACAAACTAACGGTCAAGTTGAGCAAGCCAACGGTCTCATCATGAGCGGCATCAAACCCAGACTAGTGCGATCCCTCAAGGAATCTAACACGCACTGGGTAGAGGAGCTCGACTCCGTACTCTGGGGGCTGTGGACCACGCCGAATCGCACTACCGGATTCACACCATTTTTATGGTATACGGCGCAGAGGCAGTCCTGCCCTGCGACATAATTCATGACTCACCTCGCGTGCGCATGTACGAAGGAAGAGAAGCCGAGCTCGATCGGCAGGACAGCTTGGACATATTGGAAGAGGAGCGCGACGTGGCAAAAGCCCGTTCCGCATTCTATCAACAGCAGGCTCGACGATATCAAAGCAGAGAAGTACGGGCCAAAACTTATAACGTTGGCGAACTAGTTCTATGCCTGCCGGACAAGAAAAGGGACAAACTAAATCCCAAATGGGAGGGTCCCTTCATAATCGACCAAGTACTGACTGGTGGAGCATACCGTCTGTGAAACGCATCGGACAACCGACTCGAGCCGAACCCATTGAACGCAACACACCTACGAAGATTCTACGCCTAGCGCCGGACTCCGTGTTTGTCTCCTTCCTCTGTTCCCTTTATTATTATTTTCACATTAGCTGTCTGGCATCTCCCTCCCTCTTCATCCTTTCTTTTTTCCCTTCTCCCAAGCCCTTAGGGGCTTGCTTGCGCATTGTTCGCACATACTTGACACGCCACCCGCGCTCATCATACCTGGGGGCTTCTTTATCAGAAGTTTATATAAACGGGCCTCATGCCCAAAACATGTGCGACACTTCCGCATGAACCTTTTATACACCATTATATGCATCAATATGACTTAAGTTTTGGCCAAGCTGGGTTGCCTGGCTCCTGTGCTTACCCCTACGTTCCCGTTCGTTCGGCTAGGTGGTAAAGGGAGCACCTCTGCAATTGTTACTGCCGGGTCAGCCGGATGTGTACCTCAGACTGGGTGAAGCCGAAAGCTAGTGTTCTTAAGGGAATATTCGGTCGGTGAACTAAAAGATTATTTTTCTTGTTTTTTATCTGCCCCCAGATGCTTTTCTGCTCTTTTTAGCAGTTCGGACATGCACTTTAGGGCATGCCTCCCAGGGAAAGGAACCCCTAATGGAACTATTCTCCCTGGAAGATGTTTCTTACTAACCATGTAATATAACATAACTAGTTGGGCACTTGTCTGCTAAAGCAATTATGACCCCTGCGCCTTATCTCCATGCATGCCCCGGTTCTTACATAATCGAGAGGGTATTCGGACACACTCCGGACTATAGGGTCCAGAGGTCGAAGCGAAAAGGTCCGCAATGACAAACAATCTACAATCCAGCTAGAAGGCATTTTTCATGTCATTTTACATCACAGAGTCAATCCGACTCGGTATATTCTTCTTCAATACCATCCAACAGGCGGTCTAATTTACAATCCTATTGAGAATACTTGGCAGCCAGTTCTACCTGGCCATATACTAAACTAATAGGGATCTCCTTTCCGTCCGGACCCATAGGGCCGACCTCGGCCATGTGATTCGGGTCCGCCTTCGTGTACCGAGTCTTCACCATGGCCCAGGCCTCCCTGGCACCTTAACGACAGGCCGATATCTTCCACAACCGGAAGCGCTGCTGCACTCCCTCAAGCTTCTTTGCAAGCTCCCCAAGGCCTTCGGGCACGGAGAGGGATGGCCACATAGCCTGGACGATGCCCTGCATTGCCTGCCGAACTCGTTCGTGCAGTTGCAACAGCTCGGGAAGAAGGTCCCCCGTTGAATCGGGCATTTCCTCCGCAGGACGACCTGTCAGCAGACCTACAGACATAGCTCTGTCAATCGACTTCCTCGCCAATTTTTTTTCGAGAATTCGCTCAAGCACTTACTAAAAATGCCGCGTCGAAGTCGCCGATTCTCCTTTACAGAAGCAGACAGCTGAATACGAACATCCTTTAGTTCCTCGCCCAACTGGGTATTGGCGTCTTGAAGTTTGTTCTTCTCTTGCCTCACCCTCGTCAGCATGCTCTTGCCAGCCTTTAGTTGGCGTAGGAGCTGTTGCCTGTCCGGATCTAGTCCGGCGCCATCTGCAATATTATTGTCAGACTGATACACACGCCGCACTTCATAAACTACTTATCTTTCGAAATATATATTACCGGAGGGGGTCTCTGTGGCTCCCCCTGCGGCGGCTAGTGCAGCCTCAAGTTGGGCCTTGCACTCTTGAAGCTCCTGGGACAGGTGGGTATTCTTTTCTGTAAGATCCTGCATAAAAATGATCCTTAAATCAGTTATTCTAACTATTTTAAGTCTCGGGGGCTACTGGCATATATAACCGTCAAAAATCCTCACCCGTATGTCTTTCACATACTGCTCCGTGGCTCTGGCTAGACCATCTTGAGCGGCACGGAGGTGTGCATCTCCCAAACTAAAGGCATTCAAGGCCTCTGGGGAGAAACATGCGTCACAAAGAATTGTACGGCGGCGCCTGTGATTCATGGCGCTCTCCACCTCAGATCTGGTGGCGGACAATCTGTCGGCATCCTCCGTTGGAGGAGCATCCGACGCGCGCCTTGTGTTCGTCTCCCCCTCCGGACCTGGCGTTGGAGCCTGGCTGGCGGAGGCTCGATTTGCAACCTCTCTGGACACAGTACGGCGAGCGCTCTTTCTCCTGAAAAACTCACGAGCGTTAGCATGCCTTCCAGGAATCTTTCCTTGAGACACGGAGGCATGCCATACCATTGCGGCGATGTCTCGATCCGCACCGCACTTCTTTTCCGCCTGCTGGGCTGAGCTGCCCCTTGTTGGTCAGCCGCCGCGGGCTCGGCTTCCCGCCTCAAAGGTACTTCCTGCGGGACACCATCGGTATGCGGTGATCAGAAATAAGCATGGATGGGTCATGGTATCAGGGCTTCAGTCACAGTTACCGGGGAAGCTGGAAATATTTCGGGGTAATCGGCCGTAATGGCAACCAACGCATTGTCAATGCTAAGTTGGTGGAACACCCCATCGATCAACTCCACCTTTATATCTGGATCCTCTTCGGAGGCCGGATTGAGGGACCGTTCCGGATCCTTGGGTTGTGGAGGCGGGCTGTGTATATCCTCTACAGCCCGGCGCAGTTCCTGCGCCGAAATCACAAAAGTGAGATACTAAACCGTGGGAATGGGGATCGGATGAGCAAAAAGAAAATGTCCGCTTACCCAGCTTCGAGGATTGTTCATAGAAAATCCGTTCAATGGGCTAACACGAAGAAAATCCTCCTTTTCCCCTTTGTACAGGCCGGACAAGATCTTCACCAGATCAGCGACTGATCCCGGCCCCTTACGGCCATGGCGGGTGGCATCATCCTCCCCGTTGAAATCCCACATGGGGTGGCCCCTATATTGGAGTGGTTGCACCCCCCGCATAATGCATGTGGCCATGACCCCAATCATGGTCAATCCGGAATGAGCCAATAATCTTATTCGGTCCATCAGGTACAGGACGTCCCTGTCATTCTCCCGTTAAGGGCTCCGCGGACGCCAACTTAGGCGTTTCTCCGGAGGAGCATTACTGAACTCCGGGAGGCCGATCCGAACTGGATCCGGTAGCGGGGCGTCTTGTATATAAAACCATTCCAAAGGCCAGTCTTCGGACGCCTTCTTTGGAGTTCCGGATAGATATCCGGTCCCGGCGATGCGCCCTAGTTCAGCTCCGCCCACTTGATATATTGACCCCTCATAAGAACGGGGTACGAGGCAGAATAATCTCTTCCACAGCGCAAAATGAGCCTCGACGCCCAAGAACAGCTCGCAAAGGGCCACGAAGCCCGCGATGTGCAGAATGGAGGCAGGCGTAAGGTGGTGCAGCTGGAGGCCGTAGAACTCCAGGAGCCCCCGGAGGAACAGATGTATTGGAAATCCGAGTCCCCTTATTAGATAAGGGACAAAGCATACCCGCTCTCCTTTGGAGGGATTGGGGACGCTCTCCGCCTGTTTTCCGCCCTTGTAGGTGGCGAGTCCGGCTCGAACCAGAACCATGAAGGTTGGGGGAAGAAATCCATTGGTTTGGAGCGCCACTAGCTCGCTGTGCGGGACTAAGCATCTCTCCCAAACTCCAGGCTGAGGGCTGGGAGCGCAAGAGGAGGAGCCGCATCGACTGTCCATGATGGAATGGATTTTTGTTAGAGGCGCTCCAATGAATACTCGCGGGAGGAGGATGGTATGATTCGGATCTAGATCCTCGTCTCTTTTTATAGGCGGCTCATTTGCGCAGCTAGGGGGGAAATGTAAAAATACCCTGGCTTTTCGCATTCATTCGACACATGGAAGATGGCCTTTATTGGGCGTGGAAGCCAAGGAGCGCAACATTTATCAGAAGCCGGACACTATTCTATAAGTATATGGAGCTGGAGAA
Source organism: Triticum aestivum (assembly GCF_018294505.1). Lineage (NCBI taxonomy): Eukaryota > Viridiplantae > Streptophyta > Magnoliopsida > Poales > Poaceae > Triticum > Triticum aestivum. The sequence continues at coordinate 350,893,942 of NC_057807.1, read as the reverse complement.
GAACCCGCCTTGCAATGCCGAAGACAATTTGTGCGCCGGACTCGTCGTCATTGAAGCCTGGTTCGGGGGCTATTGAGGGAGTCCTGGATTAAGGGGTGTCCGGGTGGCCGGACTATGACCTTTGGCCGGACTCCCGGACTATGAAGATACAAGATTGAAGACTTCGTCCCGTGTCCGGATAGGGACTTTCCTTGGCGTGGAAGGCAAGCTTGGCGATACAATATGAAGATCTCCTCCCATTGTAACCGACTCTGTGTAACCCTAGCCCTCTCCGGTGTCTATATAAACCGGAGGGTTTTAGTCCATAGGACAGATAACAATCATACCATAGGCTAGCTTCTAGGGTTTAGCCTCTCCGATCTTGTGGTAGATCAACTCTTGTAATACCTATATCATCAATATCAATCAAGCAGGAGTAGGGTTTTACCTCCACCGAGAGGGCCCGAACCTGGGTAAAAACATCGTGTCCCTTGTCTCCTGTTACCATGCGCCTAGACGCACAGTTCGGGACCCCCTACCCAAGATCCGCCGGTTTTGACACCGACAGTGAACATGATATACGCAACCCACATCCCCAAAAGGGAGCGGAAGCGTGCCCTCAAGGACGTCTATGCGTTGGAGCCAGTCGCCCCAAAGTTCAACCCATGGTCCTCCTGCCCGATCACTTTTGATCGAAGGGACCACCCCACTAGCATCTGTCACGGCAGATTCGCCGCATTGGTCCTAGACCCAATCATTGACGGATTTCACCTCACTAGAGTCCTCATGGATGGCGGCAACAGCCTGAACCTGCTTTATCAGGATACAGTGCGCAAAATGGGTATAGAGCCGTCAAGGATTAAACCCACAAAGACAACCTTTAAAGGCGTCATACCAGGTGTAGAAGCCAGCTGTACAGGCTCGGTTACACTTGAAGTGGTCTTCGGATCCCTGGATAATTTCCGAAGCGAAGAGTTAATCTTCGACATAGTCCCATTCCGCAGTGGCTATCACGCCCTGCTCGGATGAACCACATTTGCAAAATTCAATGCGGTGCCGCACTATGCATATCTCAAGCTCAAGATGCCAGGTCCTCACGGAGTCATTACGGTAAATGGAAACACCGAACGCTCTCTCCGAACGGAGGAGCACACAGCGGCCCTGGCGGCGGAAGTACAGAGCGGCCTCTCAAGGCAGCTCCCCAATCCGGGTGTTAAACGTCCAGACAACGTCAAGTGCGCCCGAAGCAACCTCCAACAAAGCCGGCTGGCACGTTACGAGCAAGCATAGCAGTGCGGCCCCAACCCCAGCCCTCGCCAGATGGTGATATCGGCACCACGCGTACATAATTACGCTTTGAAAATACCATGGGCATAAGGGGAGGGGCACAACTACGGCATGCCCAGAATGCGGCTCAACCGCACTTAGGGGTTCCCTATTCCGCCGTTTTCTTGTTTTTATTATATACTTTCAGGACCCAATTATTCGGAAGGTCTGTCCGGCAATACACTCGCCGAACACACGATGCAACAGCCAGGGAGACAACAAGCCGCATCGAATATCCAGGTGGTCTATATAGCGAGCTAAATACCCGTTTTACTTAAATTCATGCAGCTTGCCCCTGGAGGGGGACATGTCAAATAATCCCATCCCTTGCTTATCGCACTATTTGTATCATTTTGCTTTCATAGCAACTCTTTTTAATAAACAATACATAGCTCTTATCTATTATTGTATTCATCTATTTTTATACAAATATGTTCAGTCATGACATTATGCAACAGTATACTTTGGTACGGCCAATACACCAGGGGCTCAAGTACCCCATAATATGGTGTGCAAAGACCGAACACTCTCATGAGTGCGGCACCCCGAGCTTATAGCACTATATGCATCGGCTCTGAATCATGTCTTGGGTCAATAGTTGGGTTTGCCCGGCTCCCATGTTTTGGTACCTTACGTTCCGCATTGTTGGCTAAGGTAGCGCTGGGAGAACTACTGCGATTGTGTCCCAGTTGAGCTGGGTTAACACCTCAGTAGAGAAAGCTAAAACTGACCGTCATGATAGTGCGAGAGACCGGTCGCTGTTCGCGAGGTTTTTCGAGTCCTTAAAGACTTATGCCGCTTAGAGCGAGGAGCCGGATCTATCTGGCCTAGGCATGGATAGCGCCCCGAACTCAGTCTTTCGAATACTAGGGGCTTCGCCAAAATTTAAAATTATAGAATTCTATGGCTAAGTGAGAGTGATAAAGCATTATAAGTCCGATGGCCTGGTTCGTTGTGCTGAGCGCCTCCCTAGATGGACCCAAGAATGGGAACAAGAGCGCTCAGGTTTATCCCGAACACCCCAGCACTCGTGGCATGGGGGTAGAAGCCGACGACTTGCATCTCTCAGATTTAATAAACGGCCACACAGAAGGTAATATTTTAAATTAAACAAACATTTCTTAACGCATATGAACAAAGTTTTCAGCGTACAGGATAACAAATGCGAGTCTACTCAAAAATTACATCTTTGGAGCACTCATCAGCTATAATGCGGTCACCCTTCAGGACGCCTTTATAATACATCTCGGGCGTGCGATACTCCTTGCTCGGCGGTGGCGGGTCCGTCACAAGCTTCTCAGCGTCCATCTTGCCCCACTGCACTTTAGCACGGGCAAGGGCCCGACGGGCACCCTCAATGCAGGCGGAGTGCTTGATGACTTCAATCCATGGACAGGCGTCCACCAGCCGCTGCACCAGACCGAAGTAGCTCCCAGGCATCGCCTCCTTAGGCCATAGCCGAACAATGAGGCCCTTCATGGCCTGTTCGGCCACCTTGTGGAGCTCGACCAGCTGCTTTAGCTGGTCGCTCAGGGGCACCAGATGTCCAGCCTCAGCATACTGAGACCAGAATACCTTCTCCGTCGAGCTTCCTTCCTCGGCCCGGTAGAATACGGCAGCATTGGACACACTGCGGGGCAGATCTGCGAAAGCCCCTGGAGAGCTCCGGATTTGGGTAAGTAACAAATAATTCATTTTCACGTGCTTTCTTTGCATGAGAAGGCCTTACCCTCCGCTATCTTCTTTATCGTCTCAATTTCCTGGAGGGATTTTTGGGCTTCGGCCTTGGTGGCTTTGGCACTCTCAAGAGCCGAGGCAAGCTCGGACTCTCGAGTCTTCGAGTCACGCTCCAAGCCCTCATGTTTTTCCACGAGAGCCTGGAGCTCTTGCCGCACCTCCGCCACCCGTGCCTCTTGCTTCTCTCGCTCGGTGCGCTCCAAGGCCGCACTGCTTTCGGCCTTGGACACTGCCTCCTTCAGGGTCGCCACCTCATTCGTGGCCCCTGTGATACCCACGTTATTCCTGTCATTTTTTGCAACCAAATCCTTTTCTATAAGGTACTACTTTAATAAGGTATCACTTACCTTCCTTGTCCTCGAGCTGCTTCCTGGCACGGCCGAGCTCGTTCTCGGACCGCTCGAGGCTCTGCTTCAATGCATTGACCTCCGTAGTCAGTGCGGCAGAGGTTAGCACCGCAGCCTGCATTCCCATATTGACATATTCCTGTTAGACTCATGCGTATATCTTTTTAGATTCTCAGCTTAGCTTTTCTTTCCAAACACCAAACCAAGCATCAGGGGCTACTGTCTATGCGGTAATATTCTTACATATCCTAAAAACTTATCTCAAAGCCTGTTCGAAGTCTGGTACAGGCTTCAGTCAGCCCGCTCTTGGCGGATTGAACTTTTCGGATCATCGCACTCATAACAGTGTGATGCTCCTTGTCGACGGAGGTGCCATTAAGCGTCTCCAGTAGATTATCCGGCGCCTCCGGTTGGACGGAGGCCGCCGGCGTCGCAGTCTTGCCCTTCTTGCGAAGGGGCCGCCCGCAAGACTCCGGAACCACTGAAGGTTCCGGCACGGAGTCCGGCACAGGGCCAGACTTATAGCACTCTGGGGTTTTAGCCCCCTTGCGCCCGGTGTCCGGGAGGTTGACTTGTGGCGCCTCTAGGACCACCTCCTCCTGGTTGGGCCCCTTTCGGGACTCCACCACGGCGTCTTCTGCGTCGCGAGGGGAGGAGGCCGTCGGAAGTGAAGTACTATTCACATCCGACGAACCCAGGGAGCCGCTCAACGAAGCGGGAAACTCATCCTTGGGCGGGCTACATGGTTGTATTCGGCGTTAGAAGACATTATGCGACAAATAAAAAATCATGAGTTATTTTGGAATCCGGACACTTACGATCTCGCCAGGGGCTTGGCCCTCGAGGGCCACTCCTCTTCGCTGTCGTCGGCGTTGGTAGAGTAGTCCGGAGGAAGGGTCCTTCCCTTCTTGGACTCCCCGGCCTCCCCAGTTGGGGAGGCCTTCCTTTTCTTCTCTCCCCCTGATGGGGGAGAAGCCTCTTTCTTCTCCTCCTCGTCTTCACGGGAGGAGTCCGCCTCGGAGTCATCAGATGATGAGTCTGATAACACCTGACGACGGGAACTCTTTCGAGTTCCCGTGGCCTTCTTCTTGGCCTTCTTCTCCGGCACCATATGAGGTGCCGGAACCAGCAGCCCCGTCAAGCGTGCGTCTGCTGGGTCTTCTGGCAAAGGAGCCGGACAGTTAACCTGCTCGACCTTCTTCAGCCAGTCCTGTCAAAGGTGAGGGAGTTCAGATCCTGCATAGTGTCAAACTATGAAAAAGTGTCCTGTAAAGGGTGAAATAGCTTACCTCGTCGGCTTTACGCCGCGAGCTGAATCCGCGATCTTCGGTAGTGGATGCGGGAGCCTCGGCGCCCTTGAATAGCACCCTCCAGGCATCTTCGTACGTAGTGTCGAAGAGCCCGCTCAAGGTTTGGTGCTGTGTCGGATCCCACTCCCACAATTTGAAGGCCCGTTGTTGGCACGGGAGGATCTGGCGTATGAGCATGACCTGGACTACGTTGACAAGCTTGAGATTCTTGTTCACCAGCTTTTGGACGCAGGCTTGGAGTCCGGTCAGCTCTTCCTAATCTCCCCATGTCAGGCCCGTCTCTTTCCAGGAGGTAAGCCGTGTGGGGAAACCAGATCGGAATTCGGGGGCCGCCGCCCATTTGGGGTCACGCGGCTTGGTGATGTAGAACCATCCCGATTGCCACCACTTTATTGTCTCCACACAGGAGCCCTCGAGCCATAGGACGTTGGCCATCCGGCCCGCCATGGCACCTCCACACTCTGCTTGGTGGCCGCCCACTACTTTCGGCTTGACATTAAAAGTCTTCAGCCATAAGCCGAAGTGGGGTTGGATGCAGAGGAAGGCCTCGCACACGACGATGAACGTCGAGATGTTGAGGATGAAGTTCGGGGCCAGATCGTGGAGGTCCAGGCCATAGTAAAACATGAGCCCCCGGACGAACGGGTGAAGAGGAAAGCCTAGTCCGCGGAGTAAATGGGAAAGAAATACAACCCTCTCATGGGGCCTAGGGGTGGGGATGAGTTGCCCCTCATCTGGAAGCTAGTGCACCATGTCGACAGACAAGTATCCGGCCTTCCTCAACTTTTTGATTTGCCCCTCCGTAACGGAGGAGGCCATCCATCTACCTCCCGCTCCAGACATGATTGGAGAAGGTTGAGGTGGGAAGTGTGGGCTTGGGCGTTGGAGCTCGAGTACGCAGGGACGGATAAGCACAGGAGGAAGAAGGCATAAATGGAAAGGGTAGATCCTCATCCCCTTATATGGGCGGCCGAAACTATGAGCCCCCACCGGCCTAATAAAACCCGCTTATCCCCCAAGCGTCACGGTTAATGGCGCGGTTGGGTTACCCACGCCCGTATTGATGAGAATCCCGGAATAAGGGGACACGATCTCTGCTTCGACAAGACGTGCCAAGGAAACCGCCTCGCTAAACACGATGAGGTGGAACAGTAAAACGATTCGAATAAAGGCTTGACCGTGGCATAATGTCACGCTGCGGAGTACGTCAGCGGATTAGATTTGTGCGGAAATTATTCTCTCTACGGTGGTATGTGGAGCTTATTTTTGCAGAGCCGGACACTATCCTTGTATTCAACATCTTCTATGAAGTATTCGGAGGAGGAACCCGCCTTGCAATGCCGAAGACAATTTGCGCGCCGGACTCGTCATCATTGAAGCCAGGTTCAGGGGCTACTGAGGGAGTCCTGGATTAGGGGGTGTCCGGATGGCCGGACTATAGCCTTTGGCCGGATTCCCGGACTATGAAGATACAAGATTGAAGACTTCGTCCCGTGTCCGGATAGGGACTTTCCTTGGCGTGGAAGGCAAGCTTGGCAATACGATATGAAGATCTCCTCCCATTGTAACCGACTCTGTGTAACCCTAGCCCTCTCCGGTGTCTATATAAACTAGAGGGTTTTAGTCCGTAGGACAGATAACAATCATACCATAGGCTAGCTTCTAGGGTTTAGCCTCTCTGATCTCGTGGTAGATCAACTCTTGTAATACCCATATCATCAATATCAATCAAGCAAGAGTAGGGTTTTACCTCCACCGAGAGGGCCCGAACCTGGGTAAAAACATTGTGTCCCTTGTCTCCTGTTACCATCCGCCTAGACGCACAGTTCGGGACCCCCTACCCGAGATCTGCCGGTTTTGACACCGACACGGTCCTTCATGGGCCGGCTTTCTTAGAGTCGGTCCTTCATGGGCCGGCTTTCTTGGAGGCGGTCCTGTTGTAGCGTCCCCCAAAGATTGTTTATGGCCGGGCCGCCTTCCGCCAGCCGGCCTATGTGATAGCCGGCCGGAAGAAGGCGGCCCCACGTCTTGGGCGCTTCAAGGCTCGGTCGGCCCATTGTTTTTTCTGAGGGCCAAAGGGAGCCGGTTAGGCTACCCGTGGTCATTTACTCCGACAAGTGGATTTCAGAGTCCGGGTGTATTGGAGGACCTTACTTTAAATACTTTACAAATCACATTTAAAGTTTTGAAAAATTCCGAAAATAATTCTGTGTCATCATATGGATGTATATTACACATGTGTAAAGTTTGGTGATGAAATAAGTAAACATGTGTGTCAGGACCCCGACTCAATGCCACATCGATCTAGCATGTAACACCTCATATCACTTTGCGGCCTCACGCACGGTATTCCCACGGGTGTCGCCTTACCTTTGCCCGGGACCGTTTGCGCCTTTTGGCACACGTATATGACAGTGTCGCTAGCATCCATATGATAAGGAGCCCGGGCTGACATGGCTAGTCGTAAACCCAAAGCGGCACAGACTTACAGGGACAGGCATCCATGACCCAGCATCGAACGTGTCGGTCATCAGCGAGTGAATCCAGGCTGTAGCACTGGGCTAGCAGGACTCCGGTGAACCGGGCTGTAGCGGGCTAACAGGACTCCGGTATTCACCGCGTGACATTTCCCCGAAGGGACAGACACAGGAACGAAGAAGGACACATGCCGGCCAGCCTAAGTGTTCCGGAGCAGTAGCAAGCTACCATGGCTCGGTGGAAACACTAGGAGACATTTCCCCGTAAGAGAGGCTACTAAAGATAAACAACTAGATGGTCAGATCCCACACATACCAAGCATTTCAATAACATACACACAATATGCTCGATATGTGCAAATACAACATGGCATCACAACATGACTCTACGACTCAAGTAATCTATTCAATAGGCTCCGAGGAGCGAGATATTACAAACATGGGTCTCATGACCCAACATTCAGAGCATACAAATCAAGCACAAGCGGAAGCTATCATGTCTGAGTACAGACATCTATAAATGAAAAAGGCTGAGAAGCCTGACTATCTACCAAATCCTGCCGAGGCACAAGATCGTAGCTGAGGTAACAAGCTAAACGTCGAAGACCACGTGGAAATACTAGTGAGACTGAAGTCTCTCTGCAAAAACATAAAATAGGCAAACGTGAGTACAAATGTACCCAGCAAGACTTACATCAGAACTATCTACATATGCATCATTATCAACAAAGGGATGGTGGGGTTTAACTGCAGCAAGCCAGCTTTGACTCGGTGGCTATCCTGAACTACGACTGCAAGTAACTCTTTTGAGGTGGCGCACACGAGTCCACATATTCACCATATCAATACACCACTATGGATCCGCTCCCGTCTCCCTACGAGGACGCCATCCATAGCACTCACGCTTATCTTGCGTATTTTAGAGTATCCACTTTCACTTGTCTATGAACTGATATAAGCAACCCAGAAGTCCTTTTCCGCGGACACGGCTATTCGAATAGATGATGTTAACCCTGCAGGGGTGTACTTCTTCATACATGTTTCCACCACTTAGCGTCTGCACACGACATGTGCTCGGCAGACTTCAAGCGAAAGCCGACGTGGGTGTAGACCACGACCTACCTAAACACTTAAGCCTCTAGTCCAGGTTTATCGCCTATTCAGGTTCCATCCGCAGGGAGTCCGGCCGAGGTTTCCCATACGGCCCCGAACGATGTGAACAGGGTTCCCGAGATACCTAACGGGTATTCGGTACACCCGGCCACGTACCTACCGCATCACAGCCCACCCCTACGGTCAGCGCTGTCCACGGCCTCCAGTAGGCTACAAACACCAGAAACTACTTGCAACTCCTGGACAGAGAGCTAGGGTGAATAAGAAGTCGAGCGGGGTCATATTTCAGGGCCCAATACATGGTAGTAGCTGTATCTTAAATCACATATACAGATCTCAGTGCTTAAGGTCGGCTTCAATGAAACAACCCACCATGTACTCCTACATGGCCTCTCATCGATACCTTTACCAAATCGTGTTCACCACACCACTCTCATTACCGACATTAACATTTCACTCTAGCCCATCACCCAGATGAACCAGACCTGACACGACTCTAAGCATAGCAGGCATAGCAAGGTAGGAACAACACATACATATGGCTCAATCAACTCCTACACATGCTAGTGGGTTTCATCTAGTTACTGTGGCAATGACAGGTCATGCAGAGGAAATGGGTTCAACTACCGTAGCACACAGCAGTTTGAAACGCGTTGTCTTAATGCAGTAAAAGAGAGCAGGAGCGAGAACATGGGATTGTATCGATATGATCAAATGGTTGGTTGCTTGCCTGATGGTTCGATGCACGGATATGATTCTTCGTTAGGGTAATCACGGTACTCCTCGGGGGCAGAACCTGTCGCAAGGACACCGATACACAACCATCACCAAACAATGTGCAACAATATGATGCATGCATGAAACATAGCAATATGAGTGTGTTGGACTAATGCAACTAAAACCAGAAGGGTTTGAACAAATTTGAATCAAAGATTCAAATTTCAAACTCAAACATGGCCTCTTAAAGTGCTTTTCCTTGTTCTGCTTGAAACATCAATTTAACTTGTTTGATCATGCATGAAAATAGTACAGATGGATAGATTGGATTTTTCTGATCATTTTTCATATATAATTTGTCCAATTTGGAGTTACAGAATAAAAGTTATGAATTTTTGAAGTTTAAATAATATTCTGGAATTTCCTGATTTAAATTAAATTCAGAAATTATAATTACTGCGCCAGCATGACGTCAGCATGACGTCAGTGGTCAACTGCGGTTGGCTGGAGTCAAACCTGACGTGTGGGGGCCACACGTCAGTGACAGGGGGGTTTAACAGGTTTAATTTATTCCTAATTAGGGGTTAGTGGCGCTGGGGCCCACTGTCAGTGTCAGGGGGTTAACCATTTGTGGTTAGCACTAATCCTAATTAGCTACAGGGCTGGGCCCACCTGTCAGGGACTCAGGGGGGTCCTGCCGTGGTCAAAGTGGGTCAAACCCACCGGCGACGTGACGGCGGCGCGACGCGGGATCGCGCTACAGGGCACGGGCGAGGCCGTGCTTGGGCTCGTTGGAGAGCCCTTGCTCCCGCGCGTCGAACGGTGGCCGTGGCTGGGCCTGGGGTGGCCGGAGTCGACGGCGGCGAGCTCGGCTGCGGCCGCCGGAGTTCGGGTACGGTCGGAATCGGCGTTGCAGGGGGTTTGGGGAGGCGTTAGTGCGTGCTGCGTGCTCCTAGTGAGGTGTGGAGCACGATAGTGTGCTCGGTTGGGTGCTACGGTGACCGTGGCCATGATGGCGACTTCGCCGGCGGCGTGGAGCTCTCGGCCAAGGTGGGGCTAAGGCCTAGAGGTTGAAAGAGACTAGGGGAGAAAGGGGAAACGACCCGGGGGCTCACCGCGGTTGCAGTGGGCGTCGAAGCGGGCTCGGAGACGCGCTGGAGACGGCGAATTCGACGGCGATGATGGTCGGAGCCCGAAGAGGGGAACGGCGACGTGGCGGCGATGCAGGGCTTCCGGAGGCCCGTGGAGCAGTGGGGAGGAAGAGGGGGTCGAGGCGAAGCTTCTGAGCTAGTCGGGGGAGCGAGGGGTGGCCGGAGACGGTTGCTATGGCGAACGGCGGCGACGGTGGTGTTCGGCCGTGAGTGAGGGAGCGAGGGAGAGGAGGGAAGAGCCGAGGGGGAGTGAGAGAGAGCAGGGGGGAGGCGTGGCGTCGTCCAGGGGCATCGAGGCGAGGAGGGGAGGGCAGGCAGGCAGGGAGAGAGGTGGCGTGGCGTGGTGGCGCACGCGCGCGCCGGCCACACTCCCCTCCCTCTGTCGGGACGAAGACGACAGAGGAGGGAGGTGGGCTGGGCCGGCTGCTGGCTGGGCCAGCCAGCTGGCTGGGCCGCACAGTGGAGGAGCCCAGGTAAGCTTCTCCCCCTTTTATTTTTTTTTCTGTTTTCTAATTTCTGACATTTGTTTTGATTTAAATAATATATTAAATCATTTATTTAACTTATGCCAATTTTTGCAGGGGCTAGATATATTATTCCAGAGCTCCTTTATATATGGCATAATATTTGGACATATATTAATATATATAATTAATATATTTCCAATGCAAATATTTATGCATTAATTCCAAATGCCCAAAATAAATACCTATGAGCTCTTAAAAATATTGGTTTGATTTTTATCTCTGTCCAATATTTTCAGAGAGCAACATGAGCATTTTCTTGGACCCTTTTGGAGAAATTTTTATTTGGGTCATTTTCAAAATGATTCTGAGGGTTTCACAGAT